>NC_034606.1:54346842-54351331 GCF_900095145.1 Mus pahari
TCCTTCTCCTGACACCAGTGAGACACAGGGGTCCTTCTCCTGACACCAGTGAGACACAGGGGTCCTTCTCCTGACACCAGTGAGACACAGGGGTCTTCTCCTGACTCCAGTAAGACACAGGGGTCCTTCTCCTGACACCAGTAAGACACAGGGGTCCTTCTCCTGACACCAGTAAGATACAGGGGTCCTTCTCCTGGAAAGGCTTGGCTGCTTCACTGTTAGGCATCCTTGAACATTCACCATCACACAGATGAGCATCTCTGCTTTTTCTCCTAACAACTTGAGGTCAGCATCTACTGGGCCTCTAAGTAAACACACAGTCCCTGTGCAGATGCAGTGACACATGTGTGTGTGTGTGTGTGTGTGTGTGTGTGTGTGTGTGTGACTCATGCGGCAGCATCCACTTCTGGTTTTTCCCTCCAGAACTTTAGCAGCCCCTCTGCATAGCACAGCAGACATGTCCCCTTAAAATTCCTCTACCAGGGTAAAAAAAAAGTACTGGATATGTTGGGAAGTTATATCACCAAGGACATTAGCCAGTGAGACTATATAGGAAAATGATTAGTGAGAGATGTGCATATGTGCATATATGCAAGCAACGTCACCTCATCACAGACTTGGAGTGGAAAGAAGCGTATACGTAGTCATAGGAAAATTACTAGAAAAGGTAATGAGATCATGCATGGTCTCAACAGAGTGCATACGGCTCTACCACTAGCACAGGGAGTCTTGAGTGTTTGGATCAGGAGTGGCACTTGGGACACTTCCTACAATGTAGATCACTGGCCCATTCCACAACATACCAATTTTTTTGTGTCTAGCAGGTTGGGGATCATTCTAGCACAAAGGGTCTACAGACCACCCTTTCCAAACCACAGACAGCATTTGACATATGGATCTGGAAGCCAGAGCAGAGTCTGCTTCCCTTCCCTCTACCTCTAGCTCTGCGAGCTGGGACAAGGGTGCACATCTGCCAACTCAGTCTCCTCATTCACAAACTAGAGACCATCCACTAGCTTCCAGTGAGAACCAGACACATGCTATGAACTGAGTGTATGCACAGCTCTACATGTATGTACAAATATGGTCCCAAGTTAATGCTGTTAGGTGATGGGACTCTGACAGATGTGCAGCAATAAGGGAGGAGCCCTCATGACTCACGGATTGGTGTCTTTATAGAAGAGACACAGCACTTGCCATTGGCCATGTGAGGAGACAATGAGACAGTGGCCATGTGAGGAGACAATAAGACAGTGGATGGCTATACAAACACTGAAGAGAATTCTCACCAGATAACCCCCTGGCACCTTGATCTTGGATGTCTCAGACTCTAGGGCCATGCAAAATAAATGTTTATTTTTAAAGCTACCTTGTCTGTGGACATTGGTTACAGTCTCCCCAGCTGATAAGTCAGAACTTGGCACCTGTATGGAGAGTGTTGCTATAATGAACAGCTGAGAGTATGGGAGCAGCTTTGGTGGTGGGTGGAGGCGGGTAGAGTTTTGAAGCATATGCTAGAAGTGTGACACAGTGAATACATGGAGCTTTAAAAGAAATTCTGGTTGAGGAAGGAAAGAGGAATTTAGAGAGACTCTGTGTCTTCATAGAAAATATGAAGCGATATAGGCAATGCTGGATCGAAAGCTCAAAGACCTACAGATGGTAAGGCTGTTCCCATGAGGGAGCAGATGGAGAGGAGGAACTTTATCAGGAACTAAAAGAGAGGTGACTCTCGTCATGAGTGCCTAAGGACCTGGCTGGATTGCGTTCATACTCAATATGTGGTGTAACGTAGAACTGTGAGCCACGAAACTAGACACCCAGTTGAGAAGAACTGCTTAACATTGGAAACTTTTATGGTAAAGTAAATAGTTTAGGTGCTCAGGGTAAAGACATAAGGTAAGAAGGAAAATAACATTAGGGGATTAAAAGCTCAAAGAATGAATATTGCATAGTACCCCACAGCACTACATACGAATTCCTCTGAGCTCTCTAGGCCAAGACAGACAAAGAAAACTTCTTTTATAAGGTGCAGGGATGAATATGCCCTTTAGAACTACTATTCTGGAGCTGTGTGGTGAAGCTGTCTTAGTCCCTTCCATTGCTGTGAGGGCACCATGACCAAGGAAATTCCTAAAAGGAAGCATGTCACTGGGGGCTTGCTTACAGTCTCAGAGGGTGACATCTGTATTGTAAATACAAGGAGGCCCCTTCATGCCTGTCGTTAGTTAGAATCATTACTAAGGTTAGCTGACCATAGGGTTTGAAGCACTGTAAGGAAAGAATCAGTAAGACAGCAAGGCACTCTATCATTTGCCTTAGCATATAGTCCTCTTGTCTTCTGAGCCAAGGGAAATACTTTAGAATTTATAGAATAGGAGATATGTCTATCTTGTTTTGTTTTGTAAGATAGTGTTTCATGTAGTTTAAGTTGGCCTCAACTTTGCTATGTAGCTGAGGATAACCTTGAACTCCTGGTCCTCTTGTCCTCTACCTTGAAAGCGCTGGGATTAGAGGTAGGTATGTGTGTATGTATGTGTGTGTGTGTGTGTGTGTGTGTGTGTGTGTGTGTTACCACATTCCACTTCAGAAGTATCCCTTGAGGTTTCGATTAATTTACTGTTTACTGATTGCCATTCCTTGCTGCTGTTTGCTAGGGCATCTCTGGCACCATATAGCAGGGTATAGAGTGGACATGTCTGTGTTTCTGAAGTGCCCGTGATAAGTTGCAGTAGGAGAAGACAGACCATCAGGAAACAAGTCATCAGAAGCTGTGAAACATGCTGAGAAGGGAGTAAACAGTGTATATTGTGACAGAGAAATGGCAGGCAAAGTTAAGACCAGCCCTATGAGGAGGCCACACAGAAAAGCCAACTGCTAAGACCATAGCTCAGGGAGACTATGTACATGGTATTCCTAAGGTTCCAGCACTGCTACCATAAAATTAGAAGGAGGAGGAGGAGGAGAAGGAGGATGAGAGGAAGAAGAGGAAGAAGAGAAAAGGAAGAGAAAGAAAGGAGAAACAAAATCTCCTGTCGCCTGCTATGTGAGTTTGGAAGCAGATTTTACCTAACCAACTCAAGTGTCCAGAGACTGAAGCCATGGTTGGTATTATGACTGTGATCTTAGGAGAAACAGCCAGAACCAGCAAGCTATGCCAAGTCCAGATTTATTACCTTCCAAAGTTGGGTCACAGCAAATGCTTTTGGTGTACAGCCACTTGGACTGGTCCCCAGCAGTAGATGGTGGATGCTGATTTGGATGCTGGGAATATGATGCTTCCCCAGCAAACGCTAAGCTGTTGGGGGAGTTTTGTAAAAGGACAGTGAGTCTGAGAGCTGGGGTGATTCTCAAGAGAGGATCAGCCAAAGTGTGCAGCTCCTCGGGTGCACTGATTCCAGAACTGCCAATAAAAACCTAGAGAGTTATTTCTGAAAACGTAGTCACAGTATTCTTTTCTTTTCTTTTTCTGTGTGGGGGCCAGGGAATGAGAAGAGGTAGCGTTTCTGCTGGGGAATGACCCAGAGCATTGGACACATGGTTACCACATTCTACTACCAATTGTCCCAATCATAAACAGTGATAATAATTATATATATTCTCCCTAAAATTGTTATATGTAAAATAGATAATGTATTTAGAGCATATGGAAAAGACATCAATTTTGTATATAATTATCATATTATTATCATCACTATCAATAACCCAGAAGAGTACTAAATAGCCAGATCTGTGCAGCCTTCCTGTGGTCTAGTATTAGTTAGCAAATAGAGTGGTAAAGTATCCACTTCTAATAGGGACAAACCCACAGAAGTACACCCATAGAAAAATATGTAAAATTCAGATGTGGTGGAGCATGCATTTAATCCCAGAACACAGGGGCAGGGGCAGGGGCAGGGGCGTTTGAGGTCAGGCTGGTTGGTCTATACAGTGAATGCTAGGACAATCAGAGCTATTGTGAAACCGAGAGAGGAGCAGCATTATTGTTAAGGAGCCACATTGTTATACATTGTTACTAATGCTTCATTCTGTACAAGAATGGGTTTCTGTTTCCTGAACGTAATGAAACCTGTAAACCATTTTCAAGCTATGCTGAACTGGTAAGCCCATGAGGAATGCCCACCTCTTCGCCTTGCTAACCTCCTGAACCCCAGTAATAGCTTCCCTTTCACAGGATGAATTCGCACACTTATCTACCCAACAGGCAGCCTTGATCCCCCAGTCCCCCACTCTCCGGTTCAGGCGCTAACAGTCAATTATTTTGACAGGTGTTTTCTAGGAACCTTAGCCCTTCCCTATAAAAAGGACCTCAAAAGCCAGTGAGGGGCTGCTCTCTGAAACGCCAACTTAGGGGGAAACAGTTGTCTGGCCAGTTCCTTGTACACTTTCTTCTCCTTCTTCTTCTTCTTCTTCTTCTTCTTCTTCTTCTTCTTCTTCTTCTTCTTCTTCTTCTTCTTCTTCTTCTTCTTCTTCTTCTTCTTCTTCTTCT
>NC_034606.1:54352232-54356122 GCF_900095145.1 Mus pahari
GGTTTCTCTGTATAGCCCTAGCTGTCCTGGATCTCACTTTGTAGACTATAAATCAAGTTTTAAGCCTGCCTGGGCTACATAGTGAGACAGTATCTTTAAAAAAGAGAAGAGGAGGAGAAGGAGGAGAAGGAGGAGGAAGAGGAGGAAGGAGAGGAGAAGAAAGGAGGAGGAAGAGAAGGAAGAGGAGGAGGAGGAAGAGAAGAAAAGACAAAGAACAAAACAAGATAAATTATTCAAAAATTTAAAACAATACTTAATTTGTGTTTGTTTATATATTGATAACATACTCTACAGAGATGATAAATGGATAAAGCTTTAAAAAGACTATATTACTCCTCAAATTAGACAATTTGTATAAACATTTGTGTGGTTGTTTGAAAGACAACAGTCTTCCAGTCTTGGGTATTTGAATAGTTTGCCCCCAGTTGGTGGTGCTGTTTGGGTTAGGGTTTCTTTACTGTGTTAAAATATCATGATAAAAATCCCCTTGAGAAGAAAGGGTTTGTAACCTTGAAGCTGCCCACACCTAGAGGAGACTGATCCTTGGTTTGGTTGTGGCCCTTGTCTTCTTGGCTGTGCCTCTCTTCGGTTAGACAGTTGAGGAGTCTGGCCCAGTAGTGACCCCCTCGTACTTGTCTCAACTGTCTTTGGAGTGCTCTTCATTTCCATTTTAGCACCATCACTCCTGCCCACCCACAACTCCTTTTCTAAGGCCATCCTCCCCAGCTCCTAAGGGCAAGGTCTGCTCCTTAGCACCTTCCACAGCCTAACCATGCTACACTATTAGTGTTAGCCATTTTAATATAACATGTACATATTTTTTCATCTTAATTCATATTTTAAGATTACAAATTGATATCTATCCCTGGCCCTTATCCTCTTTCAAGAAAGGAATGATTTCTATTCAAGTTTCTATTCTTTTATTTCCCCCTGAGACAAGGTTTCTCTGTGTAGCCCTGGCTGTCCTGGAACTGACTCTGTAGACCAGGCTGGCTTCAAACTCACAGAGATCTGCCTGCTTCAGCCTCCCGAGGGTTGAGATTAAAGGCACGTGACAGCACTGCTCAGCTCAGGTTTTTTTTTTTTTTTTTTCNAGACAGGGTTTCTCTGTGTAGCCCTGGATGTCCTGGAACTCACTCTGTAGACCAGGCTGGCCTCAAACTCAGAAATCTGCCTGCCTCTGCCTCCTAAGTGCTGGGATTAAAGGCGTGCGCCACCACCACCTGGCTCAGCTCAAGTTTTTATTCTTAAAATGGCACAGAGTAGACCTATTCAATAAAAGGACAAACAGTTGAATTGGAATTATTTAGCTTTTTTGGCTTTCCTTTTTAACATTGTGTGCTTATGTATTATGTGTCTGTGTGTCTGCATGAGTTTATGTGCCGTGTGCATGTAGGATCCTGCTGGCATGTCTTGCTGTGTGCATGCTCATGCACCATGGTGCATGTGTGGAGGTCGAAGGTTGACTAATTATAGGAGTTAATTCAGTCCCTGAGTTCTGTGGGTTCCAGGGATTGAACTCAGGCTGTCAGGCTCAGCTACAAGTGCCTGTATGAACTCACAGCCATGATGCTTGCTGTAAAATTGTTTTCATTTGAGTAAAGTATATATGCCCTAGGCCCTGTAAGGTGCCTCTCCCATTTTCTATAGAAAAATTTGGGCTCACAGATTATAAGAATTATGATATTTAGGGTTTTTTTGTTTTTTAAAAGTATTTTGTTTTAAGACAGGGTTTCTCTGTGTAGCCCAGGCTGCCCTAGAACTCACTTTGTAGACAAACCTGGCCTAGAATTCAGAGATCTGTGCATGCCTCTGGAATTATGCATATTTTGAGTTAAGAACATATAAAATTATGATGTTGTTGCTACTACTGCTTCATGGAAACATGTTGGATAAAATAAAATTCCCTCCCAAGAATGAAGAATGTACCCATCCTGTTGCTGTTTTATTCCACAGTACCATGCCTCCCGTTTTCGGGAGCACACTAACCTTGTCATGGTCATTCCAACCTTTCTGCTTAAATAACTCACAGAAGGACTGGCCAGTCTCTGAGCACAAATGCAGTAATGACCCGCACTTGTCATCTGCTGTACATGTCAGTTAGTACCTGGTGCTCTGCCAGGTACACGCCTCTGTACTCTGCCCTCATGAAGGTAATAGTCCAGTGGTAGAAGTTAGGTGTGGAAGATAATCACAAAATAACATTGTATCTGTTAATTGTTGTGCTGCTATAGTTACAAGCTGTAAAAGCTGGAAGGATATCAGGAGAACCCTGGTTAGAGAAAGCACTTTATATAGGCTCAGATGCTTGGGGGACCAGTGAAGCCATTGGAAAGAAGGGGAGGCACTCTGTCTGGGAGGACATCCTACCTGAGATTTTTTCCATCTCTTCCAATAGCTTTTCCAGGTCCTTGTTCAGGTCGGACAGCATTTTCAGCATGTTATCATAGCTTCTTTCCCCAGGATCGGAATCAGCCATCTAGGCAGGGAACACAAAGGAGCTGCATGGGACTTACTGACATTTTCGCTCCCACTTTACAGTTCACAGATTAGCAATCCTCAAACAACTGTTTCCCTATCTCTCAAGGGTTAGACATCACCACTTATGCCCTAGAGGTACTGTGCCGGTTAAACGAAAAATGTGTGGAAGGGTCTGCACAGACTATAGCATGTATTAATTGTTCTTTTCTTTCTTTCTTCTTTCTTTCTTTCTTTCTTTCTTTCTTTCTTTCTTTCTTTCTTTCTTTCTTTCTTTTTATTAAAGATTTATTTATTTATTTATTTATTTATTTATTTATTTATTTATTATATGTAAGTACACTGTAGCTGTCTTAAGATGCACCAGAAGAGGGCATCAGATCTGATCATGGGTGGTTGTGAGCCACCATGTGGTTGCTGGGAATTGAACTCAGGACCTTTGGAAGAGCAGTCAGTGCTCTTAAACACTGAGCCATCTCTCCAGCCCCTCTTTCTTTCTTTTTAAAAGATTTATTTATTATATATCTGTAAGTACACTGTCAGTCTTCAGACACACCCAGAAGAAAGTATGGGGTCCCATTTGACAGATGGTTGTGAGCCACCATGTGGTTGCTGGGAATTGAACTCAAGACCTCTGGAAGAGCAGTCAGTGCTCTTAACCACTGAGTCATCTCTCCAGCCCCCATTCTTGTCTTTCTTTGACCCTTCTTATGTGTCAGTTCTTTTCAGTTGTCAACTTAACAGATCTGAGAGATGGAACCTCAGCTGAGAAACTGTCTGCATTGCATTGACCTGTGGACATGCCAGTGGGAACATTTCTTTTTCTTTGTTCCTTCCTTTCCTTAAAAAGATTTATTTAATATTATTTTTAAAGGTTCATTTATGTTTATTTTTTATGGTTGTGGGTGTTTTGTCTGTCTGTACACCTGTGCATCTCAGGTATGTAGTATCTGAGGAGGGCAGAAGAGGGCATTGGCCTCCTAATTGTAAGGGGCTTTGTGGGTTCCGGAGATTGACTGAAGGACAAGCAGCCAGTGCTTTTAACTGCTGCGCTATCTTTGCAGTCCCAAAGATTTATTTTTAAATTATGTGTATCTATGTGTCTCTGTCTGTCTATGGAGGGTATGTGCACATGCGTGGATGCCAGAAGAAAGCACAGAATCCCCTGTAATTGGCATTGTGAACAATGGTTAGCCACCATGTGCTTGGCTGGTGAAAGCTGAACTCGGGTCCTTTGCAAGAGCAGCCAGTGTTCCTAACTGCTGAGCCATCTCTCCAGCCCCACCTATGAAGCCTTTTTTTGATTGCTAATTTACATAGGAGGGCCTAGCCCACATCCATAAGGCGGGCCTGGGCTATAAGAAAGGGAGCAGAAGCCGGGCATGGTGGCGCACGCCTTTAATCCCAGCACT
>NC_034606.1:54356132-54374252 GCF_900095145.1 Mus pahari
ACGCCTTTAATCCCAGCACTCGGGAGGCAGAGGCAGGCAGATTTCTGAGTTCGAGGCCAGCCTGGTCTACAAAGTGAGTTCCAGGACAGACAGGGCTATACAGAGAAACCCTGTCACGACACCCCCCCCCCACCAAATAAATAAATAAATAAATACATAAATGAAAGGGAGCAGAGCAGGCAATAAGAAGCACTTCTTCCTGGCTCTGCTTCAGTTTCTTCCTCTAGGTTTCTGCTTGCATACTTCTGCTTACGAGGTCCTGCTCTGGCTCCCGTTGGTTATGGACTGTAATTTGTAAAACGAAATAAGCCCTTTCTTCCCCAAGTTACTTTTGGTCAGTATCTGCCATCCGTAAGCTGTTAAAGGGAAGTTTTGTTTTGAACGGTTGGTCTAGTCTAGTCCTCCTGCCTCTGTTTTGTGCTGGGATTACAGGTATAGGACAGCACACCAGGATAAGAATGAAATTCTGGGGCCAAAGCAGAAGGCCCTGACAGGCATGAGGTAGATCTGGGGTCTGGGGCAGGATGTACGATCTCTGGGGAATCTGTAAATGTGTCACTTCTGGAATGTGGTGCTATTTCTCATTGGGGAACTCATCTTTCCTGTTGGTCTGTTTTTGTAAGTAAAATAGTTTTCTAAGAACAGGCAGTATTTGGGGGCTGGAGAGATGGCTCAGTGGTTAAGAGCACCGACTTCTCTTCTAAAGGTCGTGAGTTCAAATCCCAGCAACCACATGATGGCTCACAACCATCTGTAATGAGATCTGATACCCTCTTCTGGGGTGTCTAAAGACAGCTATAGTGTACTTACATATAATAAATAAAATAAAATAAAAAAGAACAGGCAGTATTCATGAGAGTGGGCTGAGTATGGGTGATGGACAGAAGGCCTGAAACATGTTCCATGAACCATAATGCAGGCTTCCTCTCTGTTTTATAGCCAGGCTGCTATAAAACAGCTGACAATGACTGCCCTGGAGTTCCTACCGCTTCACACTCTGGTAACCTGATATCTTTCTCTGCCTTTCACTGAAACTGGTCTCACCAGACACAAATGGCATATTTATGGTACCTCTCTCCTTATATTTAACCTCTCTTCAGTACCTGCCAGTCAGCTATTTCCTCCTGGTCAAAATCCTCTTATTGGTATTTAACTTAGATCTCTCATAAACTTTGACTACCTGGTAGCTCCTCCCCTGCTCTTTTTGGGCCCTCTCCTTCACTGGCGTTCAAATGTCAGTGAGGGTCCCCTCAGTCCTTTCTCTTGGCACAAAGCAGACTCAATGGTGATGCCCACTGCTTCACTTTCCTGTTCACTTTGTAGATTCAGATGAAGCGTTTTGTTTTTGTTTGTTTGTTTCAAGGCAAGGTTTCTCCGTGTAGCCCTGGCTGTCCTGGAACTGACTCTGTAGACCAGGCTGGCCTCGAGCTCAGAGATCCGCCTGCCTTTGCCTCCCGAGTGCTGGGATTACAGGAGTGCACCATCACTGCCCGGCCTTCAGATAGTGTTTTTAAACCCCAGGTCTGTATGTACACCTGCCTACTGTGCTTCTCCTTAGGGAAGTTCCCTAAACATGTCAAACCCAACAGTGTAAGCTAATTTCATATTTTCTCTCCCAAACAGCTGTTCTTTCACCTTTTAACCAAATGGATGGCATCACTGTTCATCATAATTCCAGTCAGGACTTGGAAGTCACAAGGAAGCCTGCACTCTTATATAACCTAATAGGTCACTGAAAGCCACCAATCTTATCTGCTCATAGAACATTCATGGTTCAGGAAAGTCCAGGGCTTGGGAGTTACTGGCAAACGAAGCTTTGCCCTTGTGGAGCTCATAGCCTGGAGTGGTAATGATTGACAAGCAATAGAAGAGTCCAGTAGATAGCGATAGGATGAGAATCCTCTAGCAAGACCAGGAGGAGGGTTTGATGAGTCTAGGTTTGCAGGAACAAATGACACAAAGTGATGCCTGAAATGGGGAAGACTGGGAGAGGAGCCGATTAGAAGGCAAACCACGAGCCTTGTTCTATCAGGTAGGCCTCTAACTGAGCCTCCAAGAGGCAGCTAAATGTGTAGATCTGAAGGTGAGGAAGACTAGCCTGAGGGCAGGGCATGTGAACAAAGGTGCAGGCCCTCACCTTTCACCTGGGCTATCTCTATAGTCTGTAAAAGACCTTCCTCCAGTCCCACCCATTGTACATGGTGATTTCCACCCCCACCCCCCAGACAAGGTTTCTCCGTGTAGCCCTGGCTGTCCTGGAATTCACTCTGTAGACCAGAATGACCTCAAACTCAGAAATCCTTCTGCCTCTGCCTCCCAAGTACTGGGATTAAAGGCATGTGCCACCTATGCCCAGCAATATATATATATATATATATATATATATATATAGTGAAAATATCATACCACTGAAGCTCCTCAAGAGCCTTCTGTTTCTTTCAGGATGAAATATGACCTTCATGTAGCTCAGTGAGGGCCCTGGGTTCAAGGCACACCATTACAAATACTCAAAAGATAACACCATTTTTACTATAGTTTGAAGAGTTTCAGTGTTTCTGATGACTCCTCTTCTTGTTTTGTTTTTGGTTTTTCGAGACAGGGTTTCTCTGTATAGCCCTGGCTGTCCTGGAACTCACTTTGTAGACCAGGCTGGCCTCAAACTCAGAAATCCGCCTGCCTCTGCCTCCCGAGTGCTGGGATTAGAGGCGTGTGCCACAACGCCCGACTATGACTCCTCTTCTTATCTAGTTGTGAGTTGTAACTAATTAGCTGAAAATTTTGGGTGTTCCTTCAAATCTATGCTATATAATGAAGGAAATTCATGACTAGGAACCACAAGATGTTAAACTTAAAATCTTTATGGTTCTCTTGCAAGATCCAAAGAAATATAAAATGAAAGAGAATAATTGTGCTCTATGGGTGGCTACATACAGAAACCTGTCTTGGCATCTCCAATGTCCCAGCTTTCCAATGCAACTGAGGCTTCACCTTCACAGCTCCATTCAGTGGCCTTTTAGGCTCTTCCATTGGGTCTCTGACCCTGACACATGGTGCCTGGCTTTAGCTGTTCTTCACAATCTGAATCTCGAATCTATCATGGTTTCAAAACCAGTGGCACATGCAACCATGTTTCCAACACTGGCCAGTTCTGCTGCTGGCTTATGATGTCCCTGGCTTCCTTGCACCGTAGCTGTATCAGCTTCTTCTGTGCTGACCCTGAGGGACACTTCTATTGTTCCAGGTCAGAGCAGGAAGCTTCTCCACAATGGTGCTGACCTCTCAGTTTCAGCTGCTTCTGCAACACCAGCTTGAATGCTGTCTTGCTTTGAGATTTCCTCTGCTGAATAAAGCAGTCAATTACCATCAAATCCAACTTCACGCAAGGTCTCGGGACATGAGCAGAATGAATATCCACATAATTGCTCACTAGCCTAGTTCCTAACAGAGTTCTTGTTCCCATCTGGATCCTCTGAGTGGTTCTCCACTCTCTGCATTTTTCTTCCAAGCACAAAAATGGCCCATTAAGCTCTGTTTACATCATTCAATAGCTTTTCTAACCCAAAGTATCAAATATTCCACATCCTTTCCACAAAAAAAGCGATTTTTGACTGTGAGGTGGCTTGGCTGATAAGGGTGCTTTCTGACAACTGTGAAAACCTGAGTTCAATTCAATTCCTGGAATCCCACATTGTGTAAGGAGAAAAACAATTCTCAAAATTGTCCTCTGTTCTTCACATGCTCGCTCTCTCTCTCCTCTCTTCTTCTTCTTCTTCTTCTTCTTCTTCTTCTTCTTCTTCTTCTTCTTCTTCTTCTTCTTCTTCTTCTTCTTCTTCTTCTTCTTNCTTCTTCTTCTTCTTCTTCTTCTTCTTCTTCTTCTTCTTCTTCTTCTTCTTCTTCTTCTTCTTCTTCTTCTTCTTTCTCTCTCTCTCTCTGTCTCTCCTCTCTCTCTCTCTCTCTCTCCCTCTCTCTCTCTCTCCCTCTCTCTCTCTCTCTCTCCCACAGAGTAAATGTCTTGGAAATTAGGGTTAAACGTTCCATGGTCAGGCTTACCCCAGCCACAGCCCCACTTTCTATACTAATTTCTGTTCCAGCTTTGTCTCCCATTGCTATGATAAATACCCCGACATAAGCCATTTTAACAGAAAAGGTTTCTTCAGCTTACACTTCGATGTTCCGGTCTACCACTGTGAGAAAGTGAAGGCAGGAACTTGAAGCATTAAGTCACATGCCTAGTCAAGCGGAGCAGAGAAGAAGAATGCATGCGCGCATGCTCACTGGTCCTCAGCTCACATTCTCCACTCTAACAGGAGAGGACCCAAACCCATAGAAAGGTGCCGCCGGGGTGCTTCACATTTCAGTCGACACAGGCAAGGCAATCTCCCACAGACTGTTCACAGGCCAACCTGATCCAGATATTCCCTCACTGAGATTGTCTTCCCAGGTGATTCTAGATCGTTGTTGACAATTAAAACTAATTGTACTTACTATGCTTCTAAATGGGAATCCTGAGTAGGAAACTAGATGAGCAAGTTATGGAGGGCGGTCTAGAGACAGAAATGTGAATACTATCCATAGAGATGCTATTGAAAGACAAAGATCAGAGTGCTAAGGGAGAGGACAGGCGAAGGGGCCTGGCAGCAAGCTTGGGAAGTGACGTGCGGGAACCACCAGAGACTAAGGGTAAGGAGTCTGATGGGTAGAAGCAGGGCAGAGCCACGCTCTCAAAGTCCACTGCATTCTAACCATTACTCTCCCAGTGTGAAGAATTTACTGAACTGAAAAGGAGGCTCTTAAAAGTACAAGAGAGGAAATTCCCAAAATTGTATGGGATGATGTGTTTTGTTAGTATGCAAGCAATTTACAGGCCTGAGAAAGTAGGATATTAAAATGGAAAATGTTTACACAGATAAAAACAATAATTGTGAATATTCATAATTTTGTGTATTTGGATATAAAAGAGAATTTGGCATATTAGAGTAATAGATCAATTTTACTATTCAATTTTAAAATGTATAGTTGATTACAAACCAGAGTCTTTAACCAAAGCTTATGTACAGTTTGGGAACATTTAAGAGAATGCAAGCTTCATTGTAATCCTGACATGATAGTTATAAAAACTTCTTAGGAGAACTGGGCTTCATAGTATTTACCCATAATCTTAGCGCTTGAGAGGCAGAGGCAAGAGGATCACCATGAGTTTTAAGCCAGCCTGAGTTACATATTGAAATCTGTCAAAGAACCACACACAGACACCAAACCAAAACTAAAGCTCAACCAAACAAAAGAATCTAACTATTAAGAAATTACGCGGGCTGGAGAGATGACTCAATGGTTAAGAGCACTGACTACTCTTCCAGAGGTCCTGAGTTCAATTCCCAGCAACCACATGCTGGCTCACAGCCATCTGTAATGGAATCTGATGCCCTCTTCTGGTGTGTCTGAAAACAGCTACAGTGTACTCATATACATGAAATAAATAAATCTTAAAAAAAAAAAGAAAGAAATTACGCAGGTGTTAACACAATTGAGGCACTTAAAAAGATAGAATATATCACAATTATAATTAGATGAGTTTCAGTTTGTAAATGGAAGAACAAAAAAATTGTAAAAGTTACTACTAAAATCTGCTACTAGAGTTAGATTCACTTTATAAACAACTTAAAGGGTGGTACCTTCTGCCTGGGGCTGGGGCTCCCTTGCATGTAGCTCCTGGGGGAGCATTATCCCACTTGCCAACCCAATAGTCGTGGTTCCCAGGCTTTACAGTGGAGTAGATTTGTTTATAATTTTTCTCCTTTGGCAGCAGATACATCACCTTTTGATGCTCTGAGGCCTAACCCGTGGGGCAGGT
Source organism: Mus pahari (assembly GCF_900095145.1). Classification (NCBI taxonomy): domain Eukaryota; kingdom Metazoa; phylum Chordata; class Mammalia; order Rodentia; family Muridae; genus Mus; species Mus pahari. The sequence goes on from NC_034606.1 coordinate 54,361,984, forward strand.
GCCTCCAGATGTGGGGTTAATTTCATCTGAAAATATTTTAACGTAAGCTTATAAAATAATGGGTTTCCCAACGACTTTCCCTAACATTCTTAGTGTCATTCATCTCTCCTTCCTCTCCTTCTGTATCATCTTCCCTTCCCACTTTCCATGTACTCTCACCCTTTTCTTCCTTTCTAGCATCTGTCTCCTGCCACACCTCTCTCCTTTTTTGTTTTTTGTTTTTGTTTTGTTTTGTTTTGTTTGTTTTTTGGTTTTTTGAGACAGGGTTTCTCTGTGTAGTTCTGGCTGTCCTGGAACTCACTTTGTAGACCAGGCTGGCCTCGAACTCAGAAATCCGCCTGTCTCTGCCTCCCAAGTGCTGGGATTAAAGGCGTGCGCCACCACCGCCTGGCGCCACACCTCTCTCTAGGCTCCTCCTAACCTCCACCAGCCCACAATGGTTCCTTTTTCCTTTTCTGGCTAGCTACTCCAAGTCAAACGTAAAGACTGAAATCTTGGAGACCCAAACAATGTAGGTTATAGCTACTGTTCTTGGCTGCTTGCCACAGTGTGAAGGCATCAATACCTATTGCTGATGCCCCCATTCAAATCTGTCACAGTGCTCGAAGGAAGGAAACGGGTATTTGAAAGCACCTTCCTCAGGGGTTAGGTCTCATAGAATCAAAAGGTCATGTATCAGCTGTCAAAGGAGAAAAAAAAAATCAACAAATCTACTCCACTGTAAAGCCTGAGACCCACGACTACTGGACTGGCAAAATATTCACAATGGTGTAATAGTGGCACTTATATCTTGGGGGTAACCAAGAGCTACCTGTTCGGACCTAAAAAGCTTGCTTGACTGGGGGAAGCTCATTCCTGCCTGGTACTAGCCAGGACATAGACCCCCTAGAGGATAACCTGCTACTAGCATGCTGCTAAATACTATAGTTTTAGTTTCCAACTGTCTTCTAAGGACTTACCTTTACATTCATAGATACGTGCAGCTCTCATCCTTCATCAAAGAGGCTTCTTTTTGTCGCAGACGGAGGCTATTACAGATATTCTATTACAGAGGCTACTTCAAATGGTCAAAATGCATAGTCTAAGAGACCGTGGGGTGTTCAGCCCCAAGTGGGACATCTATAACATAACCTCTACACCTAAAGTTCAAGGAATATTACAGAAGAGGAGGTAGAAATATTGTAAGAGCCTGAAGACCAGAATGACTGCTGCAAGACAGTTTCTTCTGGACACAACAGGGATATTGCGACCACAGACACTCACTTAACTATACGGCCTGCACAAGACCTGCAAACACCATACCAGTCACCATGCCAACAACGTGAGTGGGGAGAGATACTGCATAGCTATACTCTTAGATGATTATCTACAGGTATTTAGTCAATGCTGATGAAAGAAGAACCAGTTTTCTTCAGTGTCAAGCACCCAACCCTAAGTGGTTGGTTTTAAACACAGGCACATAAGGGTAACACTAATTAGACTCAGCAAGTTCTCTCTCATTCTCTCTCTCTCTCTCTCTCTCTCTCTCTCTCTCTCTCTCTCTCACACACACACACACACACACACACACACACATACACACACGCATATGTTGATATATATATATATATATGTGTGTGTATATATATATATATATGTATATATATACATATATATATATATACACACACACACAGTAACAAAATCAAGAAGTGGTGGTGTATACTAGGGAAAAATTACACTAAATAAAGTTAAGCTTTTAAAAAAAAGATTTTAAAACTTTAATGAAATGCCAATGTATTGACATTTTTAGTTGTTTTTGAGACAAGGTCTCATGTAGCTCAGGCTAGCCTCAGACTTGCTTTGTAATTAAAGATACATGGAACTCCTGATCCTCCTTCCTTTTCTTTTAAGTACTAGGACTACAGGTATGTACCACTGTCCTTGGCACTACTGTTTATTTAAGAGTTGAAGTGTCTGGGCATGGTGACACATGCTGTAATCCAGCATTTGGGAGCTAGAGGGAGAGGGGGCAAGAATGTAAGATTATCACATTGTTGCCGGGCGGTGGTAGCGCACGCCTTTAATCCCAGCACTTGGGAGGCAGAGGCAGGCGGATTTCTGAGTTCGAGGCCAACCTGGTCTACAAAGTGAGTTCCAGGATAGCCAGGGTTATACAGAGAAACCCTGTCTCGAAAAACCAAAAAAAAAAAAAAAAAAAAAAAGATTATCATATTGTCAACTATGGAACAGGTCTGAGGCCAGCATTAGCTACATGACATCCTGCTTTAAACAAATGAAACTAAAGCATCACCTACTCTGGAGATCTGGAGAATTCTTAAAAAGCTAAAAAGAAATCCTTTATATAGCTAGTTATCCCACAGCTGGGCATTTGCCTAAAGGTTTTTTTTTTTTTAATTTTTTTATTATTATTTTCTTTATTTACATTTCAAATGCTATCCTGAAAGTTCCCTATACCCCCACCCACCCCTGCTCCCCTACCCACCCACTCCCACTACTTGGCCCAGGCGTTCCCTTGTGCTGGGTCATATAAAGTTTGCAAGACCAAGGGGCCTCTCTTCCCAGTGATGGCCGATTAGGCCATCTTCTGCTACATATGCAGCTAGAGACACAAGCTCAGGGGGTACTGGTTAGTTCATATTGTTGTTCCACCTAGAGGGTAGCAGCCCCCTTCAGCTCCTTGGGTACTTTCTCTAGCTCCTCCATTGGGGACCCTGTGTTCCANCCAATAGCTGGCTGTGAGCATCCACTTTGGTGTTTGCCGTTGCCTAAAGGTTTTGACATCCTCCTCTATAGATAGCATCTGCTCAGCACATTCAGTGCTATTCTATTTACAGTATCTAGGCTATGGAAACACCCAAATGCCCTTCAAATTATTATGAAGAATGCATAATGAAAATGTGGTACATAAACAAAATGGAATACTATTTTGCTATGAAATAAAATCAGGAAATTTGCAGGTAAGTGGATTATACCCAGTAAGGTGATCCAGACCTAGAAAGACAAATACCACATTTCCTCTTATTTGTGAAGGCTAGCTCTGAACTTTCAGATATGAGTATCTTAGTGTTCTATTGCTGTGAAGAGACACTATGATCAAGGCAACTTTTATAAAAGAAGGCATTTTATTTGGGGCTCATGGTTCCCAAGGGTAGTAGAGTCCATGACCTTCATGATGGGAAGCAGACAGGCATGGCACTAGAACAGGAGCTGAGAGCTTTACATCCTGATTGGCAGGCAGCAGGCAGAGAGAGAGAGAGAGAGAGAGAGAGAGAGAGAGAGAGAGAGAGAGAGAGAGAGAGAGAGAACTTTTGAAACTTTAAAAGCCTACCTCCAGTAGCACACTTCCTCCAACAAAGACACACCTCCTCTAACAAGGTCACACCTCCTCTAACAAGGTCACACCTCCTCTAACAAGGCCACACCTCCTCTAACAAGGCCACACCTTCTCCAACAAGGCCACTCCTCCTAATTCTTCCCAAACAGTTTCACTAGGTGGGTAACAAGCATTCAAACATATGTGCCTATGGGGGCCAGTCTCATTCAAACCACCACAGTAGGTGTATAGCCAGAAAAGCTACAGATACCAGGAAAGTATAAACAATGACAACCCAGCACTGAGGAGGCAGAGACAGGTGGATCTGTATGAGTTTAAGGCCATCCTGGTCTGCAAAGGCTACATAGTAAGGCCCTGTCTCAAAAAGGGGGAGGCATATGTGGAAGGGGAAAATAGGTGTGAGGGAGCTAACCTAAGGAGGGGTTGGAGAGGGCAACACAGAGGAAGAGGGAAAAATAACACTAAGGATATTTAAAATGCCATAGGGAATTATGTTTACTTAAAATTACAGAATATATATGTTTATCTGTATATGTGTATCCATCCATCCATCCATCCATCCATCCTTATATATTTGTATAGTTTAGTTGAGGTTATACCAACTGGGGTGACAGTAATGCTCCCCTAGGGAAAGGTAACTTCCTTTCAGTTTTTGGTCAGGGCAATTCAAGAGACGCCCCCAAAACAACATAGGTTACAGCCACTGCCCTCAGTACCTATGAAAAAAGAAGGTAAATCCTTTTTGCTGACGATACCACACACTTTGGACACTGGACTTGGAAGAGCAAATGTGGATGTGACCTGGAAGCCTGGTCCCTGAGGACTGGCTCTCAGTACTGGAAGAGCCATGCAAGCTGCCAAGGAAAAAAGGGATAACAGGCCTATCCAGTTGTAATGCCTATGAGCTACAATAGCGACCGGCACAACATGCAATGGTGACACTTGTGGGTAACCAACAGCCACTTGATTGGACAGGCCCACTCAGTAGGATGGATTCACTCTGGGCACCAGAAAACCAGCCACTACCTGTAGATGGTGAGGCCATGGGAACTAGAGGAGCCCCCACTGCTGCCACTTTCCTAACCCTGTACAGCTTCTAAGTACTTTCTAAGTAGTTGTCCCTATACCCGTAGGAAAGTGGTGACATGTGACACTGTAGACTGAAGAGTGAGAGGAAAAATATTGCACTAAAATTAGGTGAGAAAGGGCTTTGAATAATTCATACTTCGTGTCTAAACAAGTATAGATTTTATCCTCACTACGGTGTTGTATTAGATTTATGACAACTTGTCACAAATTAGGGTCATTCGGGAAGAGGGACTCTGAATTGAGAAAATGCCTCCATAAGATTGGCCTATGGGCAAGTCTGTTGGGCAGTTTCTTGATTAATGACTGATGCGGGAGGGCCCAGCCCACTGTGGGTGGTGCCACCACTGGGTGAGTGGTCCTGAGTTCTTGGAGAAAGCAGGATGAACAAGCCATGAGGAGCAAGCCAGTAAGCAGCACTCCTCCATGGTGTTCGTGGTTTCTGACTGCAGGTTCCTGCTTTGTTCCTGTCTCAGTGATGGATTGCGAAATGGAACTGTAAGCTGAAATAATTATTTTCCTTTTCAAGTTGCCTTTGGTCATGGTGTTTTATCACATCAATAAAAACCCAAGATAGCCAGGTGTGGTGGCGCATGCCTTTAATCCCAGCACTCGGGAGGCAGAGGCAGGCAGATTTCTGAGTTCGAGGTCAGCCTGGTCTACAGAGTGAGTTCCAGGACAGTCAGGGCTACACAGAGAAACCCTGTCTTGAAAGAAAAAAAAAAAACCAAGATAAGTACTATTAAATACTATGATCCTCTCCAGTGTACAATTTCTTCCCAAAATGTGGTGAGAGATATCGTTCACAATGAGTTAGAAAGTGCAGGCAAATGAGCAGGAGCTGGTATGGTAGAATGTGTGTAATTCTAGCTGTTCATAAGACTGAGACATGAGGATCAACAGTCTGAGGCTAGCCTGGACCCCAGCTCTAAGTAAAAAGCAAAAGGAGTTCTACTTCTTTATTCTTAATCTTTTATCTCCGATTTCTTTGCACTCTGCTCACAATACAACCCCCCCCCCAGTCTTAAAAAGCAGAAGGAAACAGTCACATAAAACTGACTAGCAGTCACAAATGTAGGAAGGCTAGGGGGTACTTGAAGCCCATGAGAAGTGGAGGACAGCACAGCTAATCCTTACGCAGTCAACAGGCATCACTGGGCGCTGTGCGCTTCAGGAGCTTGGATATCAGTGAACAAACGGTCACAGCCCCAGTCCCTGGGGAGTTTTCATGTCAGACAGAGGAGGCAGCCAGGAAACACACACACACAAAATATCAGCTGACGAGAAGTGCTAAGGAGAAAAATGAAGTGGGCTCGGAGGTCCATGAAGTGGGAGGAACCACTTCATATAGTGTGGGCGGGAAAGTGGTCTCTGATTGGCTAAAACTTGAAATAGACATGAGCCCAAGAGTTCAATGGATCTCTTAGGGGAAGATTTCAGTGTTTAGTAGTATCTATGTATACAACGGAGAAACAACAGTAATTCAGCAAATGCTGCAAAGACTGAAGGCCCCTCAGTACCCTAAAATGGCACAGAGAAAACGGATGACATGTAGGTAACACATCTGAGTATAAAACATAAGTGTGATGGATGAACAAGATAAAGGCACTGAAGGGACAACTAAAACCGTTTAAGGGGCAGGCAGGATAACTGGGGGAAATGAGGCAACAATACATATTTCTATAACCAGAGGATTAGATAAACCGAGGCACAGAGCATGAAGCAGGTAGAAGGATAGGGGCTGTGGCCATGTGACTTTGGATTGCAGAAACTGACAAAGTTGGGAAGTAGATCCAGGGAGACAGTATGAGAGCTGGGGTGGGTGAAGAATATCTCAGGGTTAGAATTCATGTGTTGAGATTGGTGCGTGAGGCCCAGGGCATATGGGATAAGTCTAGGGCATGCAGACTTCAGGACTTGGGATGTGTAGTGTTTGGAGAAGGCGGTGGGGAGCAGGGTTTGAGGATGAGGAGACTGAGGGGGAAATGTCTCAGGGGTTAGATGTAGAGACTGAAGGGGAGGATTTAGGATGCAGGATGAGAAGAGCCCCCGCCTCTTCTGTTTGGATGGAGAGAGTAAGGGTGGAGTCTTGGGATATAAGTAAGAATTTTGAGGAAAAGGGGCTTAGGGTGTGCAGGGAGGGGAATGATAGCAGGGATTTTAAGGTCTGGGCTAAGAGACTGCAGGAAGAGGTCTTAGGGGATGAGAGGTGGGGAGAGTAAGAGGAAGAATGAGGGCTGAAGAGACTGCAGTGAGGGGATGTAGGGTATAGGTTCCTGAGGGAAGGTGTGCTGGGATTTGTATGGTACTACTATGTATTCAAATGCTAAATACTGTATCACAAGATTTGGCTGCCCCAAGACAAGTGAATTCTCACATAGACCAGCTTCTGTTGTGTAAACCTTGTACCACCCCCCCCCCCAGTATCCCTGATTGGTTAATTAAGATTCCTACGGCCTGGGCTAGATAGAAGAGAGGGGGCGGAGGGAATATTCTTGGGCTTGGGGTCTCAGGCAGGGACCATGATGAGGAGAGAAAGGAGGAGAAAGGAAGAAGGCGCCATGGGGTGGGTGGATCGTGAGCACATGGCCATGAGGGCTAGTCTGTTGGGGCAGGAGCTGCCTAGGCAGAACATGGCATGTGATATCTCAGGGTTACTGACAGAAAGTAGACAAAATAGCACAGAGGGCTGATATCTGCCCAGCCCAGCTCTAATGCGTTAAGGCTTATTATAAAGGCTATGTATCTTTTTATTGAACTCTATGGTCTAAGTGGAGTTCAGGGAGAAGAGATTGGGGGAAGGGTCCTAGGGTGGAGGCTGTGAAGGTCAGGAGAGCAGGATTAGGCTGTGGGTTGAGAAACAGAGGTGAGAGGATTTAGGGTGTTGTCTTAGTCATTGTTCTAATGCTGTGAAGAGACACATGACAAAGGCAGCTCATACAAGGAAGATGTAACTGGGGTTTGCCTGCACTTTCAGAGACTTAGTCCATTATCATCAGGGCGGCAGGGAGAATGGCAGCATCTAGGCAGGTGCTGGAGCTGGAGCTGAGAGCTACATACTGATCTACAGGCAGGGAGAACCTAGGCGGGACATGGGCTTTGAAACCTCAAAGTAGACCCTCAGTGACACACTTTCTCTGACAAAAACAAACCTACTCCAACAAGGCCACACCTCCTAATCCCTCGAATCCTTTCAGCGGTCTACTCCCTTGTGACCAAGCATTCAAATATATGATCCTATGAGGGCCATTCTTATTCACACCACCACATTCCATCCCCTGGCCCCCATTGGCTCGTGGCCATATCATAATGCAAAAATGCATTCACTTCAACTTCAACAGTCCTGCCTATCGTCTAGCTCAGACTCAACACTGTTTAAAAGTTCAAAATCTCTTCTGAAACTCATGGCATTCTCTTCACTGTATGCCCCATGTGAAATAAAAATCAAAAAGCAGATCACATACTTCCAACATATAATGGCACAGCATATATATCAACATTCCAAAATGGAGAAAAGGAAACACAGCAAGACTGAAAACCAGTGGGGCAAACTTCAAATTCTGCATCTCCATGTCTGATGTCAAAGTGCTCTTCAGATCTCTTCAGCTTTGTTGACTGCAACAGTTCTCTCTCTTGGGCTGGTTACACACTGAGTCTGCAGCTCTCCTTGGCAGCTATCTCACAACTCTGGCATCTTTAACATCTTGAGATCTTCAACACAATCTAGGCTTTACCTTCACAGCTTCAAATAATGGCCTCTCCAGGCCTCCATGCAGGGGCACCCCTGACACACATTTGACCCCATCGGCTTTCCTTAGCTGGAGGGACATATCACAAGCCCTTTCTTGTATTCTTGACTGTAAAGCCAGAACCATGTAGCTGAGGCTGCCAAGTTCTGCTGCATTCTCACACAGGAACATGGCATCCTCATTCAATTACACTCGCCTCAGCTTTCTATTGTTGATGGCTTTCTCCACTGTTTAAGCTTCCCTTTAATTCCTTTTTCACAATTTAGAAGCTTAGCTGGGAGGTCTTGCCCTGAATTCACTATCTCTTTATTCCATTTAGCATCAGACTTTTCTCTCTTTTTGAAGTTAATAATTTTTTAAAATATTTTTTCAGGCTTTTCCCTAAACTTATCTCCTTGAGCATTGAACTTGACTCCCATAAAACATTCCCTGGCGTTACTTTTCTCCTCATGCTGCATATTTTATATTTGTACTTGCTCCATTTGCTCCTTTTCACTGTAGATACTTATAAAAGCAGTCACTAATAACCACATGAAACAGTCAAATATTACTCTGTCTTGAAATCTCCTCTGCCAATGCCATTACTAAAAAAATAAAATAAAATAAAAATTAAAAAAGCTTAAATGTAGTCTCAGGCAGATTTTTTGAAGAGCTAAAAGCAGTCATATTCTTTGTCAGACTATCACAAGAATTGTAAGTAAGGCCACTTACTAATATTCTTCCCTTCTAAAACTTCATGAGCTGAGCCATCAGAATTTAGATTGTCTCAGCACCATTGTCTTCCATGAGCCTACTAGTATGGCCCATTAAAAGCCTTCAACTGCTTTCCTAACCAAAGTCCCAAAGTCCACATTCCACCAACAAGCCATATGGTCAGGTCTGTCACAGCAACAAACACTCCCTGGTACCAAGTTCTTTCTTAATCACTGTTGTATTGCTGTGAAGATACCATGACCAAGGCAACTCGTATAAAAGAAAGCATTTTATTAGGGACTTGCTTACAGCTCCAGAGGTGTAGTCCATTATCATCATGGTAGGGAGCATGGTGGCATACAGGCAGGTTGTGGAGCAATAGTTAAGAGCTATATCCTGACCAATAGGCAGAGAGAGCATGTAGGCCTGATATGGACTTCTGAAACCTCAAAGGTCACCCAGAGTGACACAATTCTGTCAACAAGGCCACACCTATGCAGCAAGGCCATACATCCCTTCTAATCCTTTTTAAAGAGTTCCATTCCCTCATGACCAAGCATACAAATACATGAGCTAAACCACAACTGTGAAGAGAAGAAGCTGAAGGGAGATGTTTGTGCTGAGGAGTAGGTGCTCTGGCTGTAAACGAGAAGCTTAAGAGCATGGTTTTTTGGATACAGGGGAAGGAGACTGAATGAAGAGACCTTTGGTTTGAAGACTTGACCAGAGTCTTAGAGGAACAAGGAGACTGAGGGAAGGGGGTAAGGATATGAGTTGAAGACACTGATAGAAGGGATAATGTGTGGAGTGAGGAGGAAGGCATCTAGGGTGTGAGCTGAGGAAGGTGAAAGGAGTTAAGGGTATAGGAGATGAGGGGAGGGAGATAAGGATGGGTGGTGTGGGTTGAAGATTCTAAGGGGAAGATAGTAAGAGAGTGAAGTGAAGAGACAAGGAGAGGCATCTGGAAGTTGAGAAGAGGTAAGAGTATGGGTTGAAGCTTCCGTGTGGGGGTTGTGGGCCTTTAATCCTAGCACTCAGGAGGCAGAGGCAGGCAGATCTCTGTGACTTTGAGGCCAGCCTGGTCTACAGAACTAGTTCCAGGCCAGCCAGGGCTAAACAAAGAAACCCTGTCTTGAAAGCTGCCCTCCCACCCCCAACTCCCAACCCCTTATCCCCTGCCAAAACAGAACAAAACCATAAAACCTAAAGAATGGGGGTTTGAAGCCGGGCAGTGGTGGCACACACCTTCAATCCCAACACCTGGGAGGCAGAGGCAGGCAGATTTCTGAGTTCGAGGCTAGCCCGGTCTACAGAGTGAGTTCCAGGACAGTCAGGGGCTACACAGAGAAACCCTGTCTCGAAAAAAAGAAAAAAAAAAATGTGGGTTGAGGTAAGAGGAAGCATCCTGGGGGTGTAGGCTGAGAAAGCTGAGGTGGGGGGAGGTAAGGATGTGGGGTGAGATGAGGGTGGCATCAGGGGTATGGGCTGAGGAAGCTGAGGAGAAGATAAAAGAGATGGGGGCTGAGGGAAGGCATTTTCTACATAGGTTGTAGAAGCTGAGGGTGTAGGTGAGGAGATGGGGAGCTACTTTTGCTGTGATAAGAAGAGACTGAGGGGGGGTCCTTGGCGTGTGGGAGGAGGAGACTGACGTTAGGCTGTGGGGGATAAGGACCTGAAGGGAAGCGTCAGGTTTTGAGGGTGTAGGAACCAAACGTGAAAGGTGTCAAGAGGCAGCTGCGGCGTGAGGGACGGACGGAAGCAAGTGGCGCGTTATAGGGGTGAAGGTCTTCCTGTGGGGCGGTGAGTACCGCGGGGACCCCGCCCCAGACCCCAAGGACCCCCTAAGGTCCGGGCATGCCGAGACAGTCGGACCCCAGGGCGCGCCGGCCTCGCTCACCTCTGGCCGGGCCCGCGCTCGCGCTAGGGGTCAGCTCCACAGCCCCCCGCGGCGGCCGCAGAGGAAGGAGGGACTCCTGGCAACGACGCCCCGCCCCGTTCCGTTACTAGTCCCGCCCACTGGGGCCGGCCTCTCGCCGTCATTGGCTCGCTTCGTAAGGACGGGGGACTTTCCAGGGGGTGGGGCCTGTTCTGTGGCCTTCGACTTGGCCTCACCTGGTCTTACCCTGGGGTTTGGGTGGCCGGAGGTTGCGTGAGGACAGAGTAGAGATGAAGAGGCCCTGGGCTGCCTCCTGCCTGTGCTCCACCTCCCACACCCTCAGCCCGCCCCCCAAGTCCCCAGTGCTTGACAATTATGTTCCTTTCTTACGTGCCTCGTGTACAGCCACGTGGGCAGGGCCTCGTCTGACAACTGTGCCCCTGGTGTTCAGGGCAGCACCCAGCTGGGAAGGTGCTATAAACGTTTGTTAAGTGTCCAGTATTATGTGTGACGGACATTGGGATACATGCCTTACAGGGGAAGTCAGTGCTTGTGGGTGACGGACGGGATGGGTGATGGGACTGGGGGGGGGCAGGGTGAGGGGAAGGGAATGAGGCAGGGGTATTAGCACACAGCATGCGCAGATCAAGTGCTGTGCACTTATTCTAGCCCAAATCGGCCCCGTAGTGGTCGTTTCTCGACAGAAGAGGTCCCTAAATCACTAATCAAGGACGGGCAACAGAGCCACTCAGTACTTACGGGCTAAGAGCATGAAGTTCTACTTGGAGATGGAGGCTTGGTGTAGGGCTGGAGAGATGGTTTGGCTGTTAAGAGCATTTATTGCGGCTGGCTGCTGGTGGAACAGGCTTTTCATGCCAGCGATTGGGAGGTAGATCTCTGAGTTCGAGGACAGTCCGGGTCTACAGAGGGAGTTTCAGGACAGCCAGGGCAACACAGAGAAACCCTGTCTCAAAACAAAACAAAACAAAACAAAACAAAACAAATAACAAAATAAAACCAATAACAAAACAAAACTCGCCCAAAACAAAACAAAAAACAACCAATCAAACAAACACAGGAGCATTATGTGCTTACAGAGGACCAGGATTTGGTTCTCAGCACAAGTATTTCTGAGTCCAGTTCCAAGGGTACTTTACTCCATGGTGTGCATACAGACACACAGGCAAAATTCTCATAAATACAATAAACAAATCTTAAGAAAAGTAACAACCTAAATCTCTAGTTGGGAGAAAGTTAATAGAAGTCTAGTCGAAACCAACCCTGTCTCACTCTGGGCATCAAACTCAGGTTCTCCTGCTTGAAAGGCACTTTACTGTCTCTCCAGCCTCTGAGTGTGTGTGTGTCTGTGTGTGTGTCTGTGGGTGTGTGTGTGTCTGTGTGTGTGTGTGTGTCTGTGTGTGTGTGTCTGTGTGTCTGTCTGTGTGTCTGAGTGTGTGTGTCTGTGTGTGTGTGTGTCTGTGGGTGTGTGTGTGTCTGTGTGTGTGTGTGTCTGTGTGTGTGTGTCTGT
>NC_034606.1:54374352-54386092 GCF_900095145.1 Mus pahari
TGTCTGTGTGTCTGAGTGTGTGTGTGTGTGTGTGTATTGGCATACACATGCAAGTGTGTTTACACACTGGCAGAAGTCACAGGAGGACACTGATTCTCCTGCTCTGTCACTCTCTGCCTTATGTCCTTGTGACAGGGTGTGCCGATGATATTGAAGCCCACAGTTTCTGCAAGACTGGTTTGCCAGAGAATGCCTTGGGGTTTGCCTCTCTCCACTCTCCAATACTGGGGTTACAGACCTGTGTGGCAATGCCTGGCTTTTATTTATTTATTTATTTATTATTTATACTAGTACACTGTAGCTATCTTCAGACACACCAGAAGAGGACATCAGATGCCATTACAAATGGTTGTGAGCCACCATATGGTTGCTGGGAGTTGAACTCAGGACCTCTGGAAGAGCACAGTCAGAGCTCTTAACCACTGAGTCATCTCTCCAGCCCATGCCTGGCTTTTATATGAGTGCTAGAGATTCGAACACAGATCCTCATGCAAGTGCTCTTCCTCCTGGAGCCATTGCCCTAACCCCAAATTGATCTTCGTTCAAATGCCGTGGACATATTGTTTGGGGCATGCCATCAGTGGACCGAAATGGTTATAACAAAATTCTAACTGTTGGAGGCAGGATGGAGATGGAGTAGGTTTCAGTAATGATGGGAGAGTGAATGAAGGAAGGCGTGGTCACAGAGGAGGGATTTGGGGTGGAGTCAAAACCCAAGAGGATTTGACAGGGTCTGGCAGGGAGAAATAGGCAGTGGGTGGTGGAACGTGTGGAAAAATAGGAGGTAGGTGCTGAATACAGATGCAGATACAGCCAACCATCGAACTGGGGAACTGAGCCCGGGGACCCAATGGAGGAGTTAGGGGACAGAATGAAAGAGCTGAAGGGGATTGCGAGGCCTTAGAAAGAACAATATCAACCAACCACACTCCCCAGAGCTCCCAGGGACTAAACCCACAACCAAAGAGTACACTTAGAGGGAGCCATGGCTCCAGTTGCATATGGAGCAGAGGATGGCCTTGTCTGGCAGCAATGGGAGGGGAGGGAGGCTTGATGCCCCAAGCATAGGGGGATGCTAGAGTGGTGAGGCAGGAGTGGGTGGGTGGGAGGAGCACTCCCTAGGAGGCAAAGGGGAGGAGGGTGGAGGGAAGATTTGGGGAAGGGGGTGGGATGGGAGATTTGGGGAGGGGAGACCTGGGAAGGGGGACAACGTTTGAAATGTAAATAAATAAAATAACCAATTTTTAAAGAAAAAAAGAAAAAGAAAGAAAGAAAGAAAAAAAGAGAGAGAAAGAGAAAGAAAGAGGGCTGGAGAGATGGCTCATCGGTTAAGAGCATTGAGTACTCTTCCAAAGGTTCAGAGTTCAAATCCCAGCAACCACATGGTGGCTCACAACCATCTGTAATAAGATTTGATGCCTTCTTCTGGTGTGTCTTAAGATAGCTACAGTGTACTTATGTATAATAATAAAAATAAATCTTAAAGAGGCAGGGGGATTTCTGAGTTCGAGGCCAGCCTGGTCTACAGAGTGAGTTCCAGGACAGCCAGGGCTATACAGAGAAACCCTGTCTCGAAAAACAAACAAACAAACAAACAAAAATCATCATAGGCTGCGAACTTGGGTCCACAGTTTGACTTTGAGTAGTTTGTTTTCACTGCTCCGAGACACCCTCTCTCTCAGAACTCCTCTCCAAGCTTCAAGGTTGGTCATGGCATAGACATAGTGAATATCCTATTATTGGTTGGGTTTGGCTTTATTTATTTATTTATTTATTTATTTATTTATTTATTCATTCATTCATTCATTCATTCATTTCTTCAGGCTGGCTTCAAACTCTGCCTCTGTCTCCTGAATTCTGGGACTAAAGATGTGTGCCACCGCATCCCTGTTCCGTTTATTGTTTACGGAGAAGAATGCTATTTAATCAAACCCCTCCAGATACTGTCAGGCTCCCCCTGCCTCTCTTCTGAACCTGGCTTTCCGACCGCCCTTTTTTCAACCTGAGTGACCTTTCAAACTTCCAATCATTTTCCAACCAGATAAGCAGCTCAACCCTGACTTCTGTTATGACAGGCCAGAAAAAGCCATGAATCTTGATGAACTCTGGCGGGAAATGAGGTCAGCCACGGAAGAAGAAAGGGACCAAGATCCTGAAGCAGAAAGCATTGCAAGAGCAAAGGATAAAGGCAAAGGTGGGCCTGTTTCTGTGGCGGAAATGAAGAGGCAAGGGAGGTCAGCTCGGGCGGGATGTGAGTGGCACGGGTGTCTTCTGGAAGTGAGTTGGGCTTTCTGAAACATCTTGCAGAAGCCAGAGATCAAAGTTTGAGCTTTCAGGAAGCCCAGAGGATCTGCCAGGTATGCCCATGCTGGTATATATCTGAGACCGGAGACTGTCCCCTATGTTCCTATTATATCCTAGGTACACAGTTTGACTACATTTCTTGGTGTCTTCTACTTAAAGTACTGGGCAGTGAGGTTAGGATTTGTCTGTTAAAGCTGAAGGAATTTTTTTTAAAGTTTTATTTATTTATTATATTTAAGTACACTGTAGCTGTCTTCAGACACTCCAGGAGGGCGTCAGATCTTGTTACAGATGGTTGTAAGCCACCATGTGGTTGCTGGGATTTGAACTCCGGACCTTTGGAAGAGCAGTCAGGTGCTCTTACCCACTGAGCCATCTCACCAGCCCCGGAATTTTTTTTTTTTTAAGATTTTATTTTACTGTTTTATGTGAATGAGTGTTTTGCCTGTATGTATGACATGAATTATTTATGTTTTGTCATGCATGATACATGCAGAGGTCAGAAGAGGGTGTAAGATCTCCTGACGTTGGAGTTACAGATAGTTAGTTGTGAGCCTCCAAGTGGGTGCTGGCAACTGAACCTGGGTCCTCTGCAGGGGCAACAGGTGTTTTTAAAAGGGAACCTGGAGTGAATGACCGGATTGATATGTAAAATAAAAGACTGGGCTTATGATCTGCAAGGGATCATAAGAAACCAGTGAGCTAATTCCCTGGCTCCAACACTGAAGTCTTAGCTAAAGCAGATACATAGTCCAAATACATAGGACTTACTGGTGTATATTCAGGTCAGGTGGGTGACTGCCAGAGGTTTATGCCCTGGCTTAACACTACAGTTTGCTCTCACTTATTATTTTTTTTTTTTTTTAACAAAGAACAGATTTGATGTAAGAACTTTAATGACTGAATTTTAACATGAGTTACAAACCACCTTGTTGGAAATCCCCTGTTCAGTTTTCCCAGACTGGGTGAACCGATGTTGGCCAGACCTATTGAAACCTAGACACTTCTTCACAGGAGGCTAGTTACATGGGCCTCACGAGAAGGAAGTCTGTAAAAATATTTTGGAAGTTCAAGGAGTATGCTCTAGCATCGAATGTAACCTCGTGTGAGCATACTTTTATAAAGTTCATGGAGACTCAAAGGACACTAGGAATTTCTGCCCTGGGGATTTTCTTATGTGCTAGTAAGCTGTTGTTTTAAAGACTGATTTATTTTTATGTGCACTGGTGTTTTTTTCTGAACACATATCTGTTTCAGTGTGTCAGATCCTCTGGAACTGGAGTTACAGTCAGGTTGAGCTGACATGTGGGAGATGGGACTCAAACCCCAGATTTGTAGAAGAGCAATCAGTGCTCTAAACTACTGAGCCATCTAATCTCTCCAGCCCCACCTGCTATTAAGTCTCCTCCTCCTCCTCCTCCTCCTCCTCCTCCTCCTCCTCCTCTTTCCTCCTCTTCCTTCATCTTTTGGGGACAGGGTTTCTCTGTTTAACAAGCCTTGCATGTCCTGGACTCACTTTGTAGACCAGGCTGGCCTCAAACTCACAGAGATCCGCTGGCCTCTGCCTCCCAAGTGCTGAGATCAAAGGTGTGCACCACCACTGCCTGACTTCACTATTAAGGTTTAAATGGCGATTATAATAACTATTCTAAGGGGCCTAGGACTTTCTCAGCTTTTAATTTATATTCTAAGAACCTACGAGGCATTTTCAAACAATTTTCTCTTTTCTTTCCTCTTCTTCTTTCCCCTCCTCCTTTGTAAATAACTTCAGTGGCTTCAGACTATGCAGCCGCATGCACCGTTATACTTGGTTTTCATGGTCTTGGGGACCAAGCCCAGAGGTTCATATAGACCAGTCAAGCTCTCTTCCAGCTGAGTCACATCCCCAGTCCTTCACAGACATTTCTTGCAGGCATTAAATTTAACATTTTTTTTTTTTTTTACAAATAGGACTTTTTGTCACTATTAAAAATCTGGATTTTTACACCAATTCTTGGACTGGTGGTTCATATCCATCAGCTCGCTCAACCTTAGCACCTGTCTCATCTCCAGTTGCTTTGCCAGAACTGCCGCCTTCCCCGTGCAGCTCCATGAGTTTGCCCAATTCAAACTTGGGTTTCTTCAGCATTTTTACTTTCCTAACAAAGACATCATGAAGAGGATAAATGGACTGGCAAGCCTTTTCTATGTCTTTCCCAATGCTGTCTGGAATCAGTTTATTAACTACTTCCTTCAAGTCATTGATCTGCACCTCTCAGGTCATGATCTCCATCATCTTCTTCCGGATCTGGAGGACTTGCTGGTGCTGCGCGTAGGAGGTCTTTCTTATCTGGTTGTTGCGTTTCTTAGTGAAGCCAACACAGAAAAGTCAGAGCAAATACCCATTGGTTGTCTTGACATCAACATGAGCTTCAATCATGGTCTGCCACTTCTTGACCATGGAGCACATTTTGTCCTTGGTAAGATCCATGCCATGGAAATTAGTCAGTTTTTGCCCTGAACGTTCTCGGTGATTAGCTTGAGTTTTCTAAACGCAACTTCATCATTCTGTAGACCGGCAAGGTTCACTTCAAACACTCGACCCTTGAGGCTATCAGAGGCAATTTTGGTTCCTTGAGTCCTCGTGACTAGTGTCTTCCCAATGTTCCTAATATTGAACATGGCTGGAGCTTTCACATCGTACCAGTCTTTCTTAGAAAATGGATCAACCACTTTCTTCTTAGCTCCCCTCTTGCCACCTTTCGTCAGGCGTTTGTTCTTGCCCACCGCCATGGTGCCGACCGGAAGGCCAAAAGGGGTACATTTTAATTTCTCATTAACTGCCATATTACTCAAAAATAATAATTTAAAAAAGTGGGGGGTGTCTCTGAGAACATGGGCCAGCCGGTAGAGGAACCTGCTGCTAAGCTTGACAACCTGACTTCCATCCTTAGTACCACGTGGTTGGAAGATAATCAGCTCCTATAAGCATGCACATGCCCACACATACAGACAAAATAAAAATGTAATAACTTGGAGATGGCACACTGGTTACAAGCACTTGTCGATTTTGTGGAGAACCTGGATTTGGTTCCTAGCACCCCAAGGGATCCGATACCCAGTTCTGAATCCCATGGGCACCGGACACACATGTGGTACGTGAACACTCGTATATATAAAATAAGTATGTCTAAAAATTTTTAATGTAACAATTTTTTTTTAAGTGGGGGTGTCTCTGAGATCTTATCAAGTTTGTTAGTCCGACCTTTGAGAGTCTCAGCCTCCCGGTTTTCTCGTCCTGTGTATGGCACTGCTTTGGTGCAAGCCTCTAACATCATGGCCACTGCCTCTAGACTGGCCTCCTGATTCTCCCATGATGGCATGCTATTTGGTTGTATCATCCTGGTCGGCCAGAAGAATCTCACTACTCTATCATTTGAAGACGACAGAATCTGGCCTTCGGTCTTGGTCTGTCTGCCCTCCTGCTCTCTGCTTTCACACCAGCCACAGGCTGTCTGTCATGTCCTAATCCTTTACTACAGCTCTCTCTCTCTCTCGACATACAGCTTTGACCTGGCTGTTTGTCCAGGGATGCTCTGCCTTCAAGTTTGAGACATGAAAGACAGGGAGAACATGGCTTACTCCTTTTTCCTTCCACTCTGTACACTGGCAGCCTCACTTCAAAAGACCCGCTTCTACCCGCTTCTACCATCATCTGAAGTCGCCCCCTTGCATTTGTCTGTTCCGTCATTTCCCTTCGCCTGCTCACTAACTTACGTGTGGCTTGGCACACCGTATACGCTCTTACTCGTTATCTGTGTCCCTTACTGAAGCCCGTGGGTGCCAAAGGAAGAGCTGTTTGCTAATTTTGTTCACTGCTAGTCCACTGGCCTTGCACACTATGGGCATCCGGCAAACACTTGCTAAGTGGGTCATTCTAAAAATAGCCTTGTGTCCATTGGCTGCAATGTCCCTCCCTCACACTAGCCTCTTCTAGGAGTGAGTTCTGCATAGGCACCGAGAGTCTCCTGTTCATCACTGAGTTTCCAGAACAGTGACATACCTGTGTTCCACAAATGTCATCTCTAAATCTGATTTGCTTGTGGGTTCTGAGCACCTGGAGTGTACAGAGACTCAGCTCATTCAAGTCTGCGGCTGGAGTTACTGACTGCTACTTACATCCTCACGAGAGATTATTATTGGTTTATTCTTTTTGTTTCTTTCTTTGACAGGGTTTCACTCTGTAGCTCAGACTATCCTTGAACTTTTTGGCAATCCTCCTGCTAAGTGCAAGGCACTATTATTTCAGAAGTATTGAAGGCAAGTCTAGATGGTATTGGGCCATCATGTCCAACTTGGTTGGTTGTTATTTCAAAAAGGAAGTATAGGAGACTGAAGTAGCTTGTCGCTGCTGCAGGGTGCCCTGTGTTCCCTCACAGATGTGATCACCTGACACTCTGGCCTCAGGCTTGGAAGGATGTCCTGCACCTCTGTAGGGCTGCACTCTAGTGCAGATTGTGTACAGAAGGCACGCCAATGAATCAAGTATGCAGGTGGGTCCCACTCCCTGGCAGGCAAACAGAAGTAGTCCCGTGGAGCAGGAAAAGGTTCTAAAGTAAGAATTTATTCCAAGTGCACATAAGAGGTTGGACAGAGCTCTCGAAATCCACATTATTCAAGAAGAGCACCCATTTCAAAGCAGGTAAGAAGCCCATTATGAACATTCTCCTACCCCTTTCATCGCTGCCATCCTAGCCTGAGCTGGGGCAGGAAAGGGCCTTATCATTCTCTAATAAAAACATAGGCACCTAACAGCCAAAAAAAGAATTATACAGCCTTATTTTTGTTAGCATCTACCAAGCCAAAAAAAAAAAAAAATCAAAATTCCCTTGTTGCTCCAATCCCACCTCCAGTGGGGCTCTAGAGGAGCAGTATCTGCATGGGGAGCACTGGCTCCTCCGGGGAGCACTGCCTCCAGAGCTGTTCTCCGAACTGGTGTGTGTGCATGCCACCCCTTATGCCTGTGAGCTGGCCACAGCCTCTTCCTCCACCAGGTGGGGACCAGAGGGCAGCTGGGGTTTTTCTTGTCCTCAGCTGTCTGTCTTGGAAATTTTGAAAAGTTCAGCGATGTCCAACAGTGCTTGGTGGATGTGGTTCCCAAAGCGCTGGGCGTTCTGTGGGAACTGAGGGCTTAGACACGCTTTCAGGACAGCCCCCACACCCTTCCATACTCCATACTCACTGGGCCCCGTAAGCAGACTCCTCCCCACTGGAGATGGAGCGTGCTTCCGAGTGATCCCAGATGGCACCTCTTCTTGGGACAACCCCAAATGGGAACGGGGGGGGGGGACTCACCGTCTCTGAACTTGAGAACTTGCTGGAGATATGGAAGAACATGGTGTTTTCTCCTGCAATCATGTAAGAGACCCCGTAGCCATCATCTGCCACCTAAGGACAAGAAGCAAATGAGAACCAGAGCTGGCCTGATGCAGTTCTCTTCCCACAGACTCACAGGAAGAGGTCCTGTGTAGGTTACTGCATTCTTGAGATCAGCATCCACTCTCCTAATCTAGGAAAATAGTAGGCAAACCAAAGGACTGTGCCTTTGGTTCCAAGACTGGGTCTTCTACTTCATCTGAAGGATACTGCCCCCTGTGTTTTCAAGTCTAGGACTCATGTTTCCTTAGGGGCTCACACTAGAGATCCCCCCCAGCCCTCTCTGGAACAGTCTCTGGCCTTCTGACAGTGTAGTTCATGGGGATGTTCTGTGGGGGAGGAACTGTTCTACTCAGGTGAAGACACTTCTGAGAGGCCAGTGCGTTAGCTTGTCCCCTGGAATTGAGCCTTGGTCACAGCAAAACCTCCCTGTCAAGACACATGGAATAGGTGGGTCTTTGTACCTGCCTGCCTGACTCAGCAGCTACCATTTTTACATTCTAAATAAAGTGCTCATGTCCGTGTAACCTGGTGGAGGCCCTGCACCCCCAAACTGAAACTCTGGGGTCCCAGTGCTGCCAGCCAGCACCCGCCCGGGGGACTCACGGGACCAAAGCCACCTCCGGCACCCAGATGATTGGGGTACTGTTTTGGGTCAAACATGCAGATCTGGAACTGGGGGATCTGGCTGGTGGAGAGGCTCCAGGGTTCAGAAAGCACCTGTAACAGGAAGGTGGGGCCTGTCAGACACTGGGCACTCTGTGCGCCTGTCCTCCTGGTAGTGACAGAGAACTACTTGGATATAGGCACTCCCAGCCAGGCATGGTGGCAAGTGCCTCTGATCCCAATACTCAGGAGGCAGAGGTAGGAGAATCATTTGTGTGTTCAAGGTCAGCCTGAATTCCGGGCCAGCCAAAACTACAGAACAAAACTCTGTCTTAAATATATCAACAAGATGATAGGAAGAGGCGGGTGGGTCTCTGAGTTCCAGGTCAGCTTGGTTAACAGAGTGAGTTCCAGGACAGCCACGGCTACACAGACAAACCTTGTCTTAAAAACCCAATTAACCAAACAACCAAACAACCAACCAACCAGACGAACAAACAAAACCAAAATACAAAAGGCACTACTTGAGAGCACAGAAATAGGCATGGTGCAGGGTTTAACTACTGCTGTTCCTTAGGCCCAATGGTTGATCTGAAAACCCCAATGTCTGTACAAGTTCTCCCAGGCCACCTGAGTCCCATCTAACTTGCCCCTCTCCTTGGCCTTAGCCCCTTTTCGTTCTCCTCACAAGTACTGTCACCGTCTGGCCAAACACACGTTTGTCGGCTTTTCCTCATAAGAACATTAATTCCACAGAGCCCTATCACAAGAAGGCCTTGGTCTGGGCCTAAAGGCAAGGGGACAGAGGTCACACCCAATGACTTCACTGACCTCAGCCAGGAAAGGAGAGCTAACTCCTAAGTACTTGGAGACGATGTAAAGGCAGAAGAGGTGCCTGTCGATCCCAGCCCCAGTCATGGCTAGGCGGTACATGTTTTGGTGTTTTTCGGAGGCTTTCCGGAAGAGATCTTGGAGGTCTTGTTTCTGGGGATCAAAAGCAGAGGGATAAAGTGGCCTCGACCCTTGAAGTAAACAGGGGTGAAAGAGTTAGAGGAACTAGGTGTGTGGGGCTCACCTTATGGGACCCCTTCACCATGGCCTTCACAAAGGCTGAGGACTCATTGGTACAGGAACGCACGGTTTCAGTCCGCCCCTCTCGGAACATTCTTGTCATTGAGGCCTCATAAGTCAGGCAGAACTTGCCTTTGTCCTGGTGTACACAGTGGGGTGAATCAGGCAGGTGGACCCTGAGGATGCCCTGTACACTCAGCACCCCCAGAGGCTCCTACCCGGAAATGAGCCAGCTGTAGAGCAATCTGCACAAAAGCGTCAGGGCTGGTCCGACACTTCTTGATAAGGCCTTTGCCAAAGGGTAAGAACTGGAAGCAGTAGAGCTCCACGTCATCGGCCAGTGCCTTGGCTACTTGGTACGAGTTCTCGATGGCTTCCTGGCACTGGCAAGACATGGGGAGGGGTCAGTCGAGGGCACAGTCCCCCAAGGAGGCCTCTAGATCTAAGAAGGTGTAAGGTTTAGCGATGATGAGAGGTAGAGTCAGCCCAGTAGCTTCAGGATATGTAACGGTCCAGCAGCCCTGGATGAAAACTGGGACAAAGGATGGGTGGGGTCTGTGGGCTTTCCCTATATAAATACAGTGCTGAAAATTAAACTCTGAGCCTTGATCAGAAATTTTGTCTTGGCTTCACCCTTCTCTCACTCCCCCCCACCCCCGTCCTTTTCCATTTCCAGCCTCCCTTTCAGGTACCCAATTTATCCATGGACACACAAGCTTGGGAGGGCTGAGTATGAGGCCACACTGAGCCTGGTGGAGAGGAGGGAGGCGCTATCGATCATGCACTATGAGCCACGGATCTCAGTCTTTCTCTCTAACCAGGCAACCCTGGGGTCTCTGCTTTCCCTGTGGCCCATGTGGCACCCTGAGAAGCTCTTGTCCCTTCATCTTGAGGGTGAGAACCAACCCGCCCATTTCTAGTCTGTATACCTGCTCGGGAATGTCCCACTGCAGCCGCTGAGGGGGTGGCAACGTGGTGTTTGGCTCACCCACACAGTGTCCTGTCTCCGTGTAGCCCAGGTGAAAGGTTTCGGTGCCCAGGACGAACTGCAAGGGATAAAACCGAACTCAAGAAACAAGCTTCATCACAAGTACCAGCCCAGGAGGTGCCCTGTCCGGGGCTTTACCTCCCAGAGATGCCCAATGATGGGCGCGTCTGCCCATGAGTGTTCGGTGTTGAGACCCAACAGGCCATTCTTGAAGGAGATGAGAGTGAAAGATTTGTCGAACCACCTGCAGGAGTAGATCAGGATAGACTCAAATTAGCACAGCTCTTCAGCCTGCTACCCTACCCCTATACTGCTAACATGCATGATCCAATTCCAAGTACTAACCCACAGCTTAACCTCAACTTCTATTGTTATTTTTTTTCTTTAAAGATTTATTTATTTATTATATCTAAGTACACTGTTGCTGTTTTCAGACACCCCAGAACAGGGCATCAGATCTCATTATGGATGGTTGTGAGCAATCCTGTGGTTGCTGGGATTTGAACTCAGGACCTTCAGAATAGCAGTCAGTGCTCTTAACTGCTGAGTCATCTCTCCAGCCCTGACTTCTATTTTCTTTAAATTTAAAAAAAAAATTTTCTAGGAACTGGAGAGATGGCTCAGTGGTTAAGAGCGCTGACTGTTCTTCTAAAAGGTCCTGAGTTCAAATCCCAGCAACCACATGTTGGCTCACAACCATCTGTAATAAGATCTGATGCCCTCTTCTGGGGTGTCTAAAGATAGTTACAGCATACTTAGGTATAATAATAAATAAATCTTTAAAACATTTTTTTTCTAAAATTACATTTGTGTGTGTGTGAAAATACGTACATGTGTGCACATACCTACCGTGATGTCAAAGGACAAATTTTGGGAGCTGGTTCTTTTTTTTTTTTTAAAGATTTATGTATTTTATGTATATGAGTACCCAGACACACCAGAAGAGGGCATCAGATCCCATTACAGATGGTCGTGAGCCACCATATGGTTGCTGGGAATTGAACTCGGGACCTCTGGTAGAGCAGTCAGTGCTCTAAACCACTGAGCCATCTCTCCAGCCTGGGAGCTGGTTCTTTTATCCTACCATCAGATCAGGGTCCTGGGGTTTGAACTCAGGTCCTGGGGCTTAGCAGCAGGGACCGTTGCCCACTGAGCTATCCCACTGACCCTCCTAATCTCTATTTTTCTTCTTTTTTAAAAAGAATTTATTTTTTATTTTATATGTGTTGGTATTTTGCCTGCATGTATGTTTACATGAGGGTGTCAGATTTCGGAGTTACAGACAGTTGTTAGCTGCCATGTGGTCGCTGGGAATTGAACCCAGGTCCTCTGAAAGAACAGTCAGTGCTCTTAACC
>NC_034606.1:54386181-54425679 GCF_900095145.1 Mus pahari
GTATCTGTATCTATCTGTATCTGTATCTGTATCTGTATCTGTATCTGTATCTGTATCTGTATCTGTATCTATCTGTATCTGTATCTATCTATCTATCTATCTATCTATCTATCTATCTATCTATTTATCTATCTATCTAATCTATCTATATCTATTTATCATCGTACCTCTTAGGATCAGGTTGAATGTGGGACCACTTGGGTATCCTGAAAGATGTCCTCTGCCCTTCACTATGTATTATGTGCCTAGCCTTGGTTACATCTCTGGCCCCCAGTTCCAGGATAGAGGTGGGACCAAGCTTTTTTTTTTTTTCTAATGAAGCCTTTTAAACCTGGGCCTGGACAAACCCTCCCTCCAGAGCCTGGGCACCTTCCCCCTGCGGTGAGGGCTGCCAACTTCTCCTCCCCAGGCTGAGGTGGGGAAGAGTCGTCGAGGATTCTCTGGAACTGCATCTCTAGGTCTCGGGGTTTGAGCAGGCGCGAGCCCTCGTAGAGCCAGACCTTGAAGAAGCGACCTTTGTGGTAGACAGCCACGTGCCTGCTTTCTGAGAGGTGCTGTAGCAAGTCTGGGAGAGAGAGAAGCCGGCAAGCAGCTGAGGCAGGGCCTCAGAGAACACCCAGTTCCCCTCTCCAGCCCAGAAAGGGGCCACTTTCCCCACCACAGGTGCTCCCTGCAGACCCTGATTTGCAATACATCTGACCTGGGCCTTCCTTTGTCTAAGCCACTGTGCCCCAGTAAGTCTCTCCTGCCTCCTCTCTGGCTCCACAAGGGATGGGCTCTCTTCTCCTGAGTTCCACTAGGCCAGCAGAGCTCATCTCATTTCTCTTGATTCATGACTATGTCCCTAGGCACTTGGAGGCCCTACAAGGAGAGCCACTCTTCTGGATCCCTTGGGGGTGGGGGTGGGGTCCCAGCATCAGCACCTGTCTGTAAGTAATGGCCATCTAGAATCTCTAGCAAACTGACTACTTTTCACAAATGATCCTGAGATGCTGGCTGGAGTGCTTAGAGACCAATACTAGTTGGGCACCTAGCTGCCATGGCTACTGTATCCTCTTCAAAGGTTCTGGGGAGGGTAGGACTTCTCTTCACGGGTGCCTGGCTGGAGCCCAGTACCTGTCTCTTTGCCTGGAATGCGTGTAGTGTTGAACATCCTCTCCATCTGGTAGGAGCACATGGGCACCATACCCAGTGCCATTACCTGGGAGGAAGACCCAGCATGGCTTAGGTTCAGGCCTCTTTTCCTTACCCCCGCCCCTCAGCCCCGACATAACTCACTGGCTTGATCTCTTCACGGTCCAGTTTGCGGCGATACATGATCATGGCGTGAACGGCATTGCCCAGACGGGCTGCTTGCACATTTGTGTTCTTAATAAGCACAAAATCCTATGGGTGAAGCAGAGTCAGTAGGCTGGCTACCTCTGGCTGGGGGGGGGGGTGCGGTCACCTGAGTCTCACTAGCCTAAGGATACTTTTTCAGGGGCCCGAGGTGTTGCATCCCCTCTCTATGTTCCAACCAACATCATATCGGGGTGCTCTTCCAGAATCATAAACTAACAGGCTCCAGCTTCGACCAGAGCCATTCGCTGCCCATTCATATTTTGCTTCAAAGGGGTTCTACCACAGAACAACAACAAGGAGAACAAATCTTTGGTTTGGACAGGATATAAGTTGTTAGAAAGACAGAGTGCACATGGTGGGACTCATGGCTCCAGCTGGATATGTAGCAGGAGATGGCCTAGTTGGACATCAATGGGAGGAGAGGCCCTTGGTCATGTGAAGGTTCTATGGCCCAGTGTAGGGGGAATGCCAGGGCCAGGAAGCAGGTGTAGGTGGGTTGGTGAGCAGGCAGAGGGGAGAGGGGAGAGGGGAGAGGGGGCTTCCAGGAGGCTAGGAGGGTAGTAGGGTATGCTTTGGACTGTAGGAGAGACTTGGCTCCAGGCATCAGGAAGATCCGCTACTGGTCCCCAGGTATATGGTGGGGACACCAGTCACATGAAGTGAGGCAGACAGGGACACTTTAAGCACTACATGAAGCTGGCATTCTCCCTGTGGTCTGACTCCACAAAGGGCCCAACATAAATAAATAAAAATAAATAAATACATAAATACATAAATAAATCAAAGTACATTTTAAAGAAGCTCTAAAAGTGGTGTCCACAAGAGAGTCAAGGACCCGTGCCTGAGAGTTCCGAGAGGACCACGGGCTAGGGAGCCATGGGGTGTGCTGTAGCTAGCCTGGAATTCTACCTGTTGTCAGGATCCCCATCTCCCCTGGGCTGGCTCTGGATGGCTCCTCCAGCACTCTTTCTTTCCCTCAGGCCTCGCTCCATAGCCCCCGCTCACCCCATGGATTCTGATGCAAAGGTTCTGGGCTCCTTGTGGCAGAGCGTGGGGTCAGAGCTGGGCACACGGGAGCCCTAGGGGGCTCTGGGTTCTTACCATGGCATAATAGTTGCTGTTCACCATGAGGGGGCTCCTGCTTCGGAGGTAGATGTACTCTTCCCACCAGTCACTCACCTGTGGATAGACAGGCCAGAGGTTAGAGCTGAGGACGGTGGATGGAGAACACGTGGGTAAGAAGAAGCCCAGCCCGACCAACTTACATAGTTAGTTGCCCACCATGACTTGAGCACCAGGTATTTCTGCAGCCTGGGGGCAGTTTTGTCCTGGAATTCCTTGGCCAGTGTCTCCATGCGGTAATATGCTTCATCATCCAATAAGGGCCGCACAGAATCCAAGTACTGTCCGGCCAAAATGATTGTCAGGAAGAGGGCTACCTCTGCCCTAACCTTCTTACCACCACTCCTCAATCAGACCCCTATTCTTCTCTAGCTAGTCCTTATCAGTTTGGACTGGTCCTCTACATCCAGGATCTGGGGGCTCACCGGTCCTCGGGCTCTTACCCGGTGAATTGTGGCTGGCACGCTGGGGACAGGAAGCTTAGGCAGTGACGTTTGGAAGCTGTAGAGCATAGGCCGCCGGCTGGACAGGAGACGGACACAGATCTGAAGATACAGAGCGCAATGTTGGGGTGGGGTGGGGGGGCCCGTCAGGAGGAACGGACATAAAACTAGAAAACAAGTGAGACCTTCAGAACTGTCCCAGCTCCTTTGGGACAAACCCAGGTGCCAAACGCCTGTGATCAGGTCCTCCTTTCCCTTCCTGTTCAGAGCCCCACGTGAGATTCCCCATGATCTCAAACCAGATGCCTGCACCCTCCCAGTGCCTCTGCTCACAGCCCAGATCTTGGTGGCATGGCTGGTCTTGCTGTGCATCTCGAACATCCACCCATGGTAGGAGAGCAGCAGCTTCAGGGTTTGTCGGAAAAAGAAAATGCCTGTCGCCCAGACTCCGGTGGAGAAGATGACCATGCTGAGAAGTGTCTGGGTCTGTGGGGTCCCATAGGGGCCATACCTATTAGAGAAGGAGGACGACTTCAGGATATCCCTTTGAGGGCACCCTTCAGGGAATTCTGACTGCAGTTGTTAGCTGGGAACTCCCTCTCGGGGAAGAAATGGTAAAGGACCTCTCTGGTCTGAGTGTACCAAATACAAACTGCCTTGGAACCGAGAGATGGTAGCCCTGTGAGAGAGACCCTTGGCCACCAATGTCCAGTACAAGATTCCTGGCCTTGGGAACTGTCCTGGCTCTTCTTCTTGAAACTTGAGCCTTCCAGGTCCCATACCTTTCTGGGAGGTATCTCTGGATGCAATGGACCAGCCCCATGGAGATGTCCACCTTGCAGTAGTTGGAACCAACTGTTGCCATGACAACAACCAGCCAGCTGGTGGGGCTGCCAGGGTACACACCCCTAAGGATGCCATTCTGTAGGGAAGAAACAAAGCATGCTACTGGAGTAGGGAAATGTCACTAGGCCCCTGGGAAATCTTGAGGAAGGAAGGGCTCCTGGTCTTTGCCTCATCCGTTCACGGTGTTCTTTCTCCATACGCGGACACCTACGTTATAGGTCCCCACCACATCTTCATTCTTCTGCCGTCTGTACCGCTGGATAGAGGCTATCTACAACCACCAGCACTGGTTGCCAAAAGCAGAGACAGATGCTGACAATGAGACAGTTTCTGACAGCTGGCTTCTCTGCCTAGGCACCTGCTGGGAAAAAGAGGCCCCGAAGAACCACCCGGAGAATCAACCCACACCTTGATTCGAATAAGGCGTTTCTTCCAGGAGTTGATTCCAGACAGGTAGATGTGTCTCAGAGCCTCCCGACTAAGCCGGAAGTCGACCCCGTCTGGGGTCACAGTGAACTGGAAAGCTACCGCCTGGTGTGCTTCCGCCATCCTGGGGTTTAGTCAGCACCTAAGAGTTGGGCCAGGTGCTTAGTGTGCCCAGCCCAGCCCCACCCCCGCCCAGCCACCTCTAGCTGAGCCTCCGCCCCCCACCTCCCCATCTGGTCCTCACTTCCCCCACCCCCTGCCCGGTCCCCTATGCGACCACCCCCCAAACCCGCCCGTGCCCCAACGCTACGCGCCCTGCTGGGTCCTTCTAAGCCTGGCCAACCGCCGCTGCCACCGAACCCTCGTGGGGTTCCGGGCAGGCAGATCAGCAATGGTGCAGGAGTCTGGCTCCGTGCACCCCAAGGGCAGCGAAGGGCGGCTTGGGGGTCTGGGAAGTCTAGATGCCCAGAGAAGGGAGTGGCCCTAGCACTGTCCTCGCCCGGATAGCTTGGCTGTGAGTAAGGATGAAGCGCTGTGAGACGGAATGGCTCTGGGTCCGGCTGGCCTCCCTGTGCTGGTCCCCAACTCACAGCTCAGGTTTGCTTCTGTCGGTGTATGGGTCTGGCCTCTCTGGCCCATGTCCCCACGTCCTTCAGGCCTGGCCACCCTTGCCAGGCCCCGCCCTGTCCTCACTGGGAACTTGACACCCACTCCCAAATTGGGGTGGAGAAAACAGATAGGGGTGGAAACCAGAACACCCTCCTTTTGGGGGAGCGCCTAGGGAGGGTGGGTAGAGTTTTCCCACAAGGTTGCTGGAAGGTCTGGGACTGGGGAATGGAGGGTCTCACGTGAGCATGGTTGCATCAGTGCTAAAAATAGCTGAATGTAGGGAAAAGGTCACCAGGAGTCAGCTGGGCAGCCTCTTCCCTAATTCCAGGGCTCAAGGTTGGCAGTGGCACTCAGGGACCACTGCTGCTCCAGCCCTCTCCCCTAAGTCCCCCCTTTTGTTAGTTATGAGCCCAATCTTCAGTAGTTGTTACTTCTAAACAGAAGCCAGGGAGTATTATGGGATAGGAGATCTCAATGAGCGGAATGGACCCCTCCTACTTTTAAGCCCAGTGCACTCAATCGAAAGTCACTTAAGTCTGTATTCCTCAGTTTGTATTTGTGAAGTTCATTTATTTAAGTACACAGCCCCGGTGGGGAGGGGGCTCTCAGATGCCCACCTTGGGCAAGTACTAAGAAAGGGGTACAGAGGTCGGCTGTTTCAACCACAGTTTCACTTTGAGGCACAGCCCCGTCTCTGGGGTCTTCTGCTCTTTGCCCCTCCCTCCAAGGTCCTGCCTTGGAGGCTCCAGGAGAAATCTGAGGTGGGGTTGGATCCTCAAGATGCTGGGAAACTGGTCAGCTGGCCCTTCTGCTGGAAGTAGAACTGGAACCGAGACTGGGCGTACTCCTAAGGAAGGAAGTCACAAATGCAGTGTGAGAAGCCTTGAAAGCAGTATTCTGCCCAAAGCCACCAGGGCCTGCCCAGATTTCCTGGAGGACGGGACCGGAGCGACTCTGCAGCGCCCACCCAACATGCCCACGGTAGGGCTTACTTACCAAGTAGCCGAACTCTATAGTGGACATGGAAGCCTGCAGGGTGGACCACAGACCCCAGAAGAAATGAGATGCCAGGGCATACCTAGGGAACGAGGGGCAGGAAGAGGAGGTGCACTCAAGAGCCCATTTCACACTGCCTGGCTTCCAGCCCTGGCTGCCCAGCCTCCCAAGTTGACACTGCTCTGCCGGTTCCCTAATCGTCGTCCAGACTTCGACTCTTTCCCTGCCAGCCTCTGGTGTGGTCTTCAACCTCTGCAGCTGCAGCTCTCCTTTTTTTTTTTTTTTCGAGACAGGGTTTCTCTGTGTAGCCCTGGCTGTCCTGGAACTCACTCTGTAGACCAGGCTGGCCTCCAACTCAGAAATCCACCTGCCTCTGCCTCTCGAGTGCTGGGATTAAGGGCATGCGCCACCACTGCCCAGCCTCCTTTTTTCTTCTACAAGGGTTTTCCCCTCCCTCTCCCCCTCCTTTCTCACCGACTGATCTCTATCAGCAATTCTTCTTCCCGTTTCTTCTGTTGCTCTTCAGAGAGGATCTCACCTTTCTGAACCTCTGCCAGATAATGGCGAATAAAATGGAGCTGAGATCAATGGACAAGAGTCAGGGACTGGGGAGACTGGAACATCACCCTTTGTAGCCTTTCTTCCCCTTTCTGAACGGAGCAGAACAGGAAGCCAGAAGGCTTTTCTCTTCCCACCTCCAGACTACATACCTGCTGTTCTCGAGTGGGGTAGTCTGTGGGCCTTGCTTTGTAGAAAGGCCATTCTTCAAAAGTATAATCATAAACCCACTCACAAAAATGGTTCCCAATGTCAAAGCCCCTGGGAGGATAGAGCAAACATTCAGTGCATGGGCAGCAGGGCCGTGGAGGTGAAGGCCTGGCCTGTTTTGCCAGGACCCTGTAGGAACGGGACCCACAGGAGGCTGCCCTCCCACGCTTACCTGTAGTTATAACTACTGTACTCAAAATCAACCAACATGAGGTTGTCATCACTGGCTGGCTCTGAGAGCAACAAGATGTTTCCTGGGGGGAATGGGGATTTTGGTCACTTCAGGGCATGCTGCCCCCTTCCGGTGCCGGCTCAAAGACTCACATATGTTCTCCTACCTTCCTGGATGTCATTGTGGCAGAAGACTACTGGTGACGGGGTAGCGTCTAGTAACTTCCTGTAGAGGTAGAGAGGTGTAGGCTATAAGGTCATGTGACTATGGGCCACCTTCATAGGCTAGGTCCTGGCTCTGGCCCTCAGCAAATCCTGGAGAGGACACTGATAAATGCCGAGTGCCACCCACCCACTGTGTCTGTCGTCCGCCTTCACCTGAGGCTGTTCATCTCATCCTTGAGGCTGTACATCTCCACCAGGTTCATCTGAGGAAGGCTGGTGGAAGGCAGGTCTTGGATCTGCTTCAGGTACCTGGAAGCCGCCCAAATGGGATACATTCAGTTTCTCTCTCCCCAGCCCCTTCTATCGACTCTTCAGACCAAATTTTCCTGTCACTGGGCTTTGGCTGGGAAACAGAGTCCATGATACTGGGACATCTATCCACTCAACTAGAGGTTCAGTTTTTGATGCACAGATCCCAAACAGGACTCACCGCTCCATGGTCCCAAACAACCATCGGGGCTCCTTAGTGAAGGGCATCTCCATACCATGGAAACGGGCCATCCTCGTTGCGATGGCTCCCGACAACACTGGGTCCCGGAGCTCTTGAGTTCTCAATGGCCGGCTCTGTACCCAGTAACCTATCAGGGTGGTGAGGGGGCTGGGGCGGGAGGGGGAAGGGATGCGGGATGGGAGGAGATCAAGGTCTTAGGGAAATTTCCCTACCTGGGATGTGAAGGCAGACATTGGGAAGGGTAAAGACTTGGGGTAAAAACAACAAAAACTGGGCTCTTACTGGGAGGTACTGTTCCAAGCGGCCCTCTGGAAACACTCCGTAAAGCTGGGGCCCTAGAGACCTCTCTGCGAGAATGGCGAACATCACGCTTTCTAACACCAAGGAGTCTACACCCTGAAGGAAGATGTATGGCAAAGGGGCCCAAGTCAGAAAAAGCCAGAGGTACGTGGGTACTGGTGCAAATCGGTGTTTTCGTCATCTACGATAGCTTGGACTTTTGGTCTTACAGACTGGGAATTCTAGAGCTTCAGCATATTGAGCTACACAAATAAGACACCACTTTCCGCACCACTTGCTCCATCCAGATGTCAGAACTCCCAAGTTACGGTCCTTCCTTCCCCCTCACCTGCAGGATGGCCCCGTACACTCGTAGCAGCACCTCCCGGGGCTCCCCGCCCACACTGGGCACGTGGTTCGGTAGCGAGCATCGGAAGAGCAGGTTGCTGAGGCCTCCGCTGCAGATCCACACAGGTCAGGCTCAGCAAAGGTCGTCCCCTCGAGTGGTGGGACCCACTCTAGTCACCCTTCCCGAGAGGAGCTCCCATGTCCCCAAGGGAGACCCCGCCCCCAGCACAGCAGGCGGCAGACCTGGCCACGCCCCCCCCGGAGCACTGACGGCGACCGAACTGGGAGTGTCCCGAGGGTCCCCCAGGCTGACCCCTGACCTCACGGGGCAAACGCTCAGCTCCTCCGGCCGCGCTCGGCGCCAGGCCCCGCCCAGGTACTCCCGGCACCACTGATAGGCTCGGCGCTGCGCGTCACGGGACAGCGAGGAAGCGCGCCGCCGATTGGGGATTGGTTCTGGGCACTTAGCATCCTGCAAACCGTCCTTGGACGGGACGCCGCCGCCAGCCCCTCCTCCGACTACCCCGGTCCCGTCTGCCGCCATGACGTGGACTCCGTTAGGCTTAACGCCCGCCGGTGCTCAGCGAGCCTCTGGTACGGTTGGCTCCTTCCGGATAAGCTCGGTTCCGCTTCCCGGAAGCCGCAGAGTCTCTGGGCGTCCTCGGCCCTTCGCGACCGCCTTCGGCTTTCTTGGTGGCTCCAGTCCTGGGACCGTTTCCAAGCCAGATGCGATTCTCAGGGCTGCGGCGCTCAAAGGCAAAGAGGGGCGGCAGCTTTCCCTGAGTCCCGGCGCGTTCCGGCCACGCCCGGTCCGCCTATCGATCTCTGCAAAGACAGGTTACTGCGTGGACTGTGTCCGGAACCAAGGAAGTGACGTAGGCCAATCCCGAGCGCGGTGGGCGGTTGGACAGTAGCTCTGCAAAGCTTACAAGCCAGGCTCTGGCCAATGAATGGACGACGATGTTAGTTTGCGGCTCCTTTATAACATCTGCTGTGTGAGACATCCGATTAGGGAGTAGAGTAGCCGAGTCTATGGTGACAGTTGGGGTAAGTGAATGGAAGAATGAAAACTTAGAGTCCAGCGAGTCCCCTTTCCCCAAGGCAGCAGATATATGTGATGCTGGAAGGCGTAATAAGAATCAGTCCGGGGCTGGAGAGATGGCTCAGCAGCTAAGAGCACTGACTGCTCTTCCAAAGGTCCTGAGTTCAATTCCCAGCAACCACATGGTGGCTCACAACCATCTGTAATGGGATCTGGGGCCCTCTTCTGGTGTGTCTGAGGACAGCTACAGTGCACTCATAAATATAAATACAAATACAATAAGAATCAGTCCGGCGTGTCCAGCGCTGCATGGACCACATGAGCGCTATTAATGTGACCCAACACAATAACTTAAATAGTATTTTTCTTTTTCGAGAAAGAGTGTGTGTCTCCTGTTAATGGTCAGCCCAGAAAGGAAGCTAACACAATTCATAATTCATCTGAAGGATGAGGTTTATTAGAATGAAAGGGCCTCAAGGCTATGAGTTTCGGGGTAGGGGGGAGAGAAACACCTTAGAGTTAAGAAAAGACTTCCCTTTAAAGTCTAGGGATGGGGCTGGAGAGGTGGCTAAGCGGTTAAGAGCACTGATCTCTCTTCCAGAGGTCGTGAGTTCAATTCCCGGCAACCATGTGGTGGCTCGCAACTGTCTGTATGTAATGGGATCTGATGCCCTCTACTGATGTGTCCGAAGATAGCTACAGTGTACTCATACACATAAAAAAATAATTCTTTTTTAAAAAGCCTAGGGAGTGGGGGCTGGCTAGATGGCTCAGTGGGTAAGAGCACTAACTACTCTTCCGAAGGTCCTGAGTTCAAATCCCGGCAACCACATGGTGGCTCACATGCCCTCTTCTGGTGCCCCTGAAAACAGCTACAGTGTACTTACATATAATAATAAATAAATCTATGCGCGTTTTGTGTGTGTGTGTGTGTCTGTGTGTAAGAATGCGGTGGTGCAAGCCTTTACTCCCAGCATTCAGGAGACTGAAATCATGGTTAATTACCTGTGAATTTGAGGACAGTCTAGTCTATATACTGGGTCCCAGGTCAGCAAGGCTACATAGTGAGAGAAGAGAGAAAGGTGCTAAGAGAATTAATGGGGAGGGCTGGGCAGAGGAGCCAATCAGAGAGCAGCAGCCTAAAGAGCAATCTTTGAAGCAGACCTCTGAGCTGTTTCCAGACCGATCTCCTAAAAAAAAGAGAAAATTGACTTAAAAAAAAAAAAAAACCACCACCAACAACAACTTTTTAGGATTGTCAGGACGTTTCCTATCACCCTATCTAGCATGCAGCCCGGTACTGGATAGGTTCAGATATCATGGGCAGTTTCCCTCCATGGCCCACTGAGAGCTGGAGAGAGGCATTCCCTGCTCCAGGCTGTTGGAGCTGGCCTTTATGTAGGCTATCTCCCCTTTAATCCCAGCACTGGAGAAGCAGAGGAGTACAGGGTCAGGACACATACAGATAAACACACACACCGGTGGGTATTTTAACTTCCTCATTACTTTGGACCTTGAACTTTGTGGAGAATGAACTTTATAGGCAATAACATTGTGTTATGTTGCAATGTTAAAACGCTGGACCAGCCGGGAAATGTTCGGTGGTGGTTTTATTTTTTTGGCTAGCTTTTGAGCCCGGGAAAGAGTTCTAAGCTCTGCTTTCAGGGCAGAGGTTCTAGGTGAAAGTGGCCTTGATTCTGTTATCTGACTGGAGCAGACCAGGCCGTATCTTTCCAGCCTGTTTTTACATAACTACTATCAGGAAGTCAGGCCTGGGTTGGCATAGCTTGTCCTTGGTGACTTACTAGAGGTCAGCTTCTTAGAATGTGGGTCATGCATGACCTGGTGAGGTTGGCAGACTGTAGGGATTGGTGAAAGATTTGGCGACAGTGAAGGTTTCTGAACAAGTAATAACCAGAAATTAATGTAAAATAAATCCAGACAAAGGAATTCAAGATGTTTCTGACCACTAGATAACTGAATTATAGCCTTGGCTTTGAGCACACAGCATGCGTACTTCATGTGGCCACACCAACTTGGCTAGTATTTGAGACTGTGGTATACTGTTGAAACAGTTGGTGACCCGGTGACGTTGATCTCCTATCTCTGGCCAGGTTCTTGTCCGTCCTTCCTCCAGGAATGGACTGGGAAGACAGCAAAGGAAAGCATGAGTAACTTTATCTGCCTTGTGGAAATAGAGTCCCAAGGGTCTCAGTGACAAGAGGTATTTCTGAAATGACGCTAAACATGTTTCTGCCATTTTGTACTTCCTATTTAAAGCCAATCTCTCAGCACTGAAAATCATAAAGTAAGCATTAAGCCAGGATTTAATGTTTTGGGGTTTTTGTTTGGATTTTGGAGACAGGGTTTCTCTGTCACCATGGCTGTCCTGAAAGTCATTGTACAGAGTGGCCAGGGTGGTCTTGTACTCAGAGGTCTGGGATACCTTTATTTCCTGAGTCCTATGATTAAGAGGTATGAGCTGGAGGCTGGTGAGATGGCTCAGTGAGTAAGAGCACCGACTGCTCTTCTGAAGGTCCAGAGTTCAAATCCCAGCAACCACATGATGGCTCACAACCATCTGTAACGAGATCTGATACCCTCTTCTGGAGTGTCTGAAGACAGTTACAGTGTACTTACATGTAATAAATAAGTAAATCTTTAAAAAAAAAAAAAAAAAAAAGAGGTATGAGCTACCAATGTCTGGCCAGAATTTAATGTTTAATGTAAATATAAGCATGTACCTCATTTGGAAGCAATTTTTCCCATGTTAACAAATGGTAAAGTTGTATATATGCATATATATATGAACATATATATGCATATGTATTCATATTTCTAGGAATTGGTTTTAAGTATTTTATGAATTATCACCAAATGTTTATTTGTATGTTTACTTTATATTACCTATGTACCTGGGGTTCAGTGTAGATTTCTCAGGTTAACAAAGTTAGCAGTGGGAAAAGTTGTCAGTTCTCTGTGTCAGGAGTAAGCACTCCTACTGTTGTTGGCTTCTCTTTTGCAGTGCACTTTTAATCAGTTTGTCTTAAAGGATAGAAAAACAAAAACAAGAGAATCTTCAGGAAATATGCAAAACAGACACTTTTGTGCAAACCTGCAACAGAGGGCAAATAGTCTTGTAGCCTGCTAGTTCTTGCTTCAGTTTTTCCATCAAGTAAATAATTATAGGATAGAAAGTTTGAAGTCCATCACACAAAGTTTATCGCAGCAAAAATAGCACACACAGAGAGTATAGCATTCAAAGTCATAGGTCACTGAATAACACGGTGTGTGTGTGTGTGTGTGTGTGTGTGTTGGCAGAGCAGCATTTGCCCCTGGGAGTGTCCAGATGGTCTGCAGCTCCTTTCTCAGGCCAAACTCTGACCTATATACAATTGTGGAAAACTCAGGCACAAAAATAAGGCCTAGAAGGAATGTCTTACAAAGCAAACCAAGACCACAGGGACAGGGAAGTAGAGAAGGGGGAACACAAAGGCACCCAGAGCCTGCTTGCTCAAGTTCTGCTTGCAGAGCTGCCTTTAGTAGCTAGCTAAATGATACATCAACAGCAGGGGAAGAATACGGATCGTTCATTCCTGAGGTGAACCTAGAGCCCCATGTCTGTCTACCATTGCCTCCTTCCCCAGCCCCTGTGCTGCCCACTGCTGGACCAGCTGGGGCAAATTTTTTTATGTTTTTAGTAGGGTGTTGGACAGGGCTTGAATTGGACCTGGCAGGATACACTTGGTGGGCTGGGTCATTTTGAATGACCCAGGAACCTGACTGGGTGAGATAAGGTTGGGGGACCTTTACCGTTTCTTCTAGATTTGGGTTGGCCTGGGCTTAGTGAGAGTGAACTATCCCATCCATCTTATCAGAGAGAGAAAACAAAACAAAACAAAACAAAAAACCTGAAAACCCTCTAGTAGGGTTTCTTTCAACCAAGAACCTGGAAATAAGCCATCTCAGTTCAAAAAATAATTGGAACCAGGGAGGCAGAGGTGGGTGAGTTTGAGGGCAGCTTTATTTACATAATGAGCTCTAGGACAGCCAGGATGCATAATAAAATCCTGTCTCAAAAAAAAAAAAAAAAAAAAAAAAAAAAAAAGAGGTAGAGTGGCCCTCATAGGGACTGGAGAGATGGCTTACAGGTTAAGAGCACTGACTGCTCTTCCGAAGGTCCTGAGTTCAATTCCCAGCAACCACATGGTGGCTCACAACCATCCATAATGAAATCTGATGCCCTCTTCTGAAGTGTCTGAAGACAGGTACAGTGTACTTACATAAAATAAATAAATACATCTTTTTAAAAAAATTAAAAAAAAAATAGAATGGCCCTCATAGGCTCATAGATTTGAATAGTTGGTTACCAGGGAGGGGCACTTGTAGAGATAATCTATGCACTGTGTAAAAGCATTCCCCTGTCAATAAAAAGCTACTGGCCAATGAGCTGAGACAGGATTAGACGGTGGTCCATGCAGGAGAGAAAGAGGGACTCGGTTTGAGTCAGCTGGAGAGACTTGTGACCCAGGGGAAGTCTGCTGCATGAAAGTGAGGACCAGGCAACCAGCCATGGCCAGGACCTAAACTAGACTAAGCAGTGTAATTCGTTATGAGCTGGTTGGGGAACAGGCCAAGCTTATGGCCTAAGTAAGCATTTATTCACAAATGTAATTAAGTCTCACAGTTGCTGTTTTGGAGAATGTAATGTGTAGATGGGAAAGCCTGCAGTTACAAATGGTGCCCAACGTGGGCCAGACTTAGCAAGAACCTGGCTTAGAACCTGGAAAGTTCCTGGTGGAAGGGAACAAGCAGTCCCTGGAAACAAAGCAGATTCCAGGTAGATATGGGGAACTGAAGCCAGATGCATGTCACAGGCATGGTTCCTTTGAGAGACACTGCTGCTTTGCAGCAAAGCTGGCTCCTGGGGAGAAGGAAGAGTTGGAACCTCAGCCCAGCCTCACAGGAAGGCACTTCCTAGAGTCAGAGGCGATTTCCTAGCCAGTCAGGAGGAGAAAGCTAGGTGGCCTGTGAGAAAACCAGAACCCAATTCTGGTCCATGTGAGAGAAATCTGTATGGTGGAGCCAAAATCAAATGGCAATAGGCTGCTGCCCAAACTAATAGAGGCAGCCTGCTACAGGCCCAAAGTAGGTGGAGGGCAGAGAAGCTGGCCCTAAGGGGGTGGAGTCAACCACCACAGCCAGGGGCTAGCATCTCCAAAAACAAGATGAGAAGCTCCAAAGACAGCACACAGAGGAAATCCAAGCCCAGACACATGCCCCTGACCAGGTAAATACCTTTGAAATTGTGCTAAATGCTAAAGAAAGAATATATAAATGAAGAATATATATTATACAATATTATATATAATTTATAATAAAATACAAAAATAAATAGTCATAGGGAGAAAGTCTCTGAAGGAAGGAAAGAACTAGAGATTAAAAAAGAAAAATATTTTCTATGTTAAAAAATGGAGAGAAACGTGCATCTGGATCTCATTTGATTTTGTTTCACTTATCAGTTCTTTTTTTTTTTTTTAAGATTTATTTATTTATTATATGTAAGTACACTGTAGCTGTCTTCAGACACTCCAGAAGAGGGCGTCAGATCTTGTTACAGATGGTTATGAGCCACCATGTGGTTGCTGGGATTTGAACTCCGGACCTTCGGAAGAGCAGTCAGGTGCCCTTACCCACTGAGCCATCTCACCAGCCCAGACAGAGCAGTTCTAACTGACTGTTATTCTGATTGGTCCTAAGTGGAGCTTACAGTTGTTGAATTTCTTAGGGTTAACAACCCTAAGAAACAAAATACAGAACGTTACAGGGTGTGTGGTCAGCTGTTTCCTGTGTCAGTAACATTATGAAATGAGTGGTAGGCATGGAATAGAATGGCTACAGTGATGCTGGGGAGTGGGCTTCACCAATGGCTATGTTGGAAATGCCCTTACACATGGAAGCCAACGATTCTCCAGTATATACATCCATTACAATACAATGCAACACTTTAGACATTATGGCGTGAAGCATGTTACAGAAATACTTTACAGTCCTACAGGCCAAGCTATTGTAGAGAGATCTAATAAGACTTTAAAAGAAGATGCTCTTAGAACACAAGGGGGAGCCGAGATCTCCCAGACTTAAATAATGCTTTATTGAGTTTAAAATTTTAAAATGTCAATGAGGTAAATAACATAAGTGCTTTGAATAAACTAAAGTTTATCCAGGACTGCTGGATTAGATCAGCATAAACATATGAGGCTCTAAATATATAGTCTCAGAATGGATGGAAGGAAATGTGTTCCTTTGGGGGAGAGATTTTACATTTGTTTTCACAGGGAAAGAAAACTTACGGATTTGTTCCAAATCGGTAATCAGATTTGAAGATATTGGCTGGAAACAGAATGAAATTACGAAGACCAACAAAGCAGGTAAAGTATATGCTCATCTTCCTACATGGGAACAGCTCTGAGACCAGCTGAGACATGAAAATGTCTCCAGCCAGAACTTCAGATATTCATAGCCAGTAACTGTGAGCTACAGAATACCCGTGATTTATCATGCCATCCTTTCAAGTGGCATGGATAGAAGTGTATATTTCAGTTTGGTTATACAATCCAAACTAACTTGTAAAGAAAGACAGGTGCCCTACCTGCTTAGACAGAGAATGGGGAATCATCTTTAACTGAGGTATGTGTACTGCACATTCTATGCATATCATTTCAGAAATGTATATTACCTGTGAGAGTTTTATGTTTGCACACTCCAATAAAGTCCGTGCAGCCCTGACAACATTCTCCTTGAGGATGCTGAGATATCTTTATTCCAGCATCCTGCTTGACCCAACCTTGACTGCAGCTGTTTCATCAAAACTTGCTTCCAGGACAGCTTCAAAGAAAGCTGCTGTGGTGCTTTGAATAGGTCTGGTCCCATAGATTCATGTATTTGAATGCTTGGCCCATGGGGAGTGGCACTATTAGGAGTTGTGGCCTTGTTGGAGTAAGTAGTGTGCCACTATGGGGATGGGCTTTGAGGTCTCCTCCTATGCAGGCTCACCCAGTGCAGATGAGACCCTCCTCCTGGCTGCCTGTGTATCAAGATGTACCTAGTCTGCCTGGACACTGTTACAGGATATTTGAATCTGTTTCTAGTTGTGTGCCTTAGCTCTTAGCACATGCCTTTAATTCCTCAGGCTGGAATATAGACACACCCTTAATATTTACTTTTAACCCAAAACAATGAAGGGAAAGTTAGTTAGAAGGAAGCACCCATGTTTGAAAGTGATGTCTAATTGAGTGGTAGACAAAGTGACACATCAGAGAAAAATTTACAGAATAGAATATGCCCAACTCACTTAAGGGAGAGTCAGACAATGCAGGAAGAAAAGAGTACAGTACAGGAATACAGGAGAGTTCGTGGGAAGCAGCACAGTAGAGATGAGAGGGAGAGTAGAGCAGGACAGAGAGGGAGGAGGGAGGCAGTGTTACAGGGAGTTACAGAGACAGATTGAAGAGAGAACGAGCTAGACACAGGTAAAGACAGATCTTGCAAGAGAATGAGAAGGAGACTGAAGATTAGAAAAGATTGCTAGAGGTAGTTTGAAATCAAGCACAGTAATTCAGTGGTCCAGAAAAGAGCCAGATTGAATCAGTCAGCTGGGAGAGGACTTTGAGCCAGAACATCTGGGTTGAACCAGATAGATCAGAAAGAACCAGGAAGGAGTGAGCTTCTTCAACGGTATGCTCAGAGGCTGAAAACATTCTAGGCCTAAATAAGATTGTATAGTGGCTAGAATCTTCCAGGACTGGGCCTAGGTCAGCAGACAGAGGCAGTAAGCCTCCCAGACAACAATTACAGTAGAAGAATAAAAGTTATTTTTATAGGACACTGCCATGCTTCCCACCATGGTGATAATGGACTGAACCTCTGAAACTGTAAGCCAGATCCAATTAAATGTCCTCATAAGAGTTGCTTTGGTCATGGTGTCCTCTCACACCAATGGAAACTCTGAAACAGCTGCTGACCCCAGATGACCCCAACTCATCCAGCATCACAGGCTGTTAAGCCCTGAATTTTCTTAGCACACAGGAACTGAACAACAAACATTACAGCTAGCTTTCTTAAGATTAACCAATAGTCCCATTTTCTAGGGGGCACCCAATGGAAAATGATGCCCCAAATCAGCAGTAAGCAATTTTATGAGAGTGATGCCCCCATTCCCAAGAGGTGGATTGAATGTTTTTTGGTTGTTTACTGGATGATGTATTGTGACCTTCCCTGCCCCCAGGGATCATCAGACAATATAGGTCCACAGGGCAAAAGGAACAGAGATGACTGAATTGGGGTGGGAGTGGGGTGGGGGTTCGGAATCCCTGTGAGTAGATATGAAAATGATGACGCTGGGCCCAACTGTGGGGAGGCAGATCAACTAACTTTACTTGGACTGATTCAAGGCTTAAATAATTTTGGGGACAGGGTGGGGGTGGGTGGGGAGGGGTGAGTATCCAGGATGGGCAAAGGTCATTGGCTGAAAGCTTAAGATAACATGCCTCATTAGCATAGAGAGGCATTTCAGGAATCTCAGGTACTAGTTGAATGAGTTCTTATGAGGGAAAAGGGAGTTGAACCTGTAATCCTAACCGATCTGCAGGTAGAGGCATGTGGGGGATTTTGAACTTCCTAGATAAGGTCAGAGAAAGGCAAGTCCTGCTTAGAAGGCTATTGGACAATGGTAGACTTCGACCTTAATTAGCAGGGTTTTCCTACAATGAATGTTTGTATCATTTAAGGGCAGTGGTTACAAGCTGTTATGATCTTGGACAAGAAGGAATCAAAATGAGGGAGATTAGATTCAGGATTTCTTTTTCTTTCTTCTATCCCTTCTCTCTTATCTAGTATTAGGGGGAAATTTGGGGGGGAGGGGAATGAAGAGAGAAAGGGGGATATAGGAATAATAAGAATAAAGGGTAGATTCTTGAATCTACTCTTTAACTATAAAGCTGCTACTAGCCAAAAATCTTATATTGGTATAGATCTTTGTATATTGATGCAAAATTCAAAATTAAGATTACATTTAGTTACATTTGTATAGATCTTTGTATATTGGTACAGATTAGGATTATATTTTGCTACTATATTACTATGTATATATGTTTCAACTCTTGTTTAAGGTATTGTACCTCTATGCAAGGTTAAGTTCTAGTCCTTTTGAAAGCTGCTATTACAACTCTTTAGGATAATTAAATGTAATTTTATTACAGAAATGTGTTTGCAAGGTTGAACAGATAGTAAATAGCCAGAGATAAGCAATGTTTGTTTCTTCATTAATACTACAGATAGATGGGCTTCAAAAACTTCAGAGATCCACAGTATGGCATTTAAAAATGTGTTATCATTAAAAGGCTTTTATGACAATGAGATAGTTCCCCTCTTGGCAGATGATGAGCACTGAAGAATCTCCTCATGTAGTTTGCTTCGTATGTAGCAAGCTAGCCACTGGGCAAGAAACTGCCCTTGCTTCAACTGCTGACAGAATGCTGTCCAAAATGGACAAATGGATGCAGAGAAGTCAGCTGCTGAGCTTTGCCAAGATAGGGTAAGCAGTCCTTCATAATTACTGCTTCGCCCAAATGTCTGTCAGACATTCTGGGCCAGAAGGCTGAAGATGATGCTCCAATGACAGGGAAATTTCGGGGGACTCTCTAGGCATCCAGCTGTCTCTGTTATCTCTACAGTTTAGAAGTGACTTGTCTGTACCCCCTGCATACTCAGGTAACATTAACTTTGATGGAGTTGAAGACTGGGTAGTTAGAGTCTCACAGTTAAGCTTTTTTACCTTGTTTGCTTTGTTAACAAAATATACAGAAGATCTAGTCATGAGATAACATATCAAACTAAATTCACCAGCTTTTCACTAGATAGATGAAAATATAGTCCCTATTTTTATACAAGTTTTTATATAGACTTTATTAATGTTTGAGGTTTTGAAAAACTTCTTTCACATTTTTTCCCTCTTTGGTCTCACATGAGTCTAAGAATAACAAAAGATTAGGATTTGTTGGGGCTGGAGAGATGACTCAGCGGTAAAGAGCACTGACTGCTCTTCCAAAGGTTGTGAGTTCAAATCCCAGCAACCACATGATGGCTCACAACCATCCATAATGAAATCAGATACCCTCTTCTGGGGTGTCTGAAGACAGCTATAGTGTACTTACATATAATAAATATAAAAAAAAAGATTAGGATTTAGGAAAATGTTCTTAAGGTCTAAGATGTTTTTAGGTTGGTAATGTAAGTTATGATAGAAATTGATTTAAGTACAGAACTCTGAACTCACCAAGATGATATAGATAATAGAATACTTTCTCAAAGGTTGCCAAGTACATATGAACTGGACATTGGGAATGTAAATCTTACTTGATAGTTTACATAGTTATTATGGTATGTTGTCTATTATAAGAGAATTTATTAGACTAAAGGGGGAAAATATAGAGATAGTCTCTTGTATACTATGTAAAAGCATTCACCTGTCAATAAAAAGATATTGGCCAATGAGCTGAGGTAGGATTAGAAGGAGAGAGAGAGAGAAAGAGATGGGGGGGGGAAGAGAGAGGAATTCTGGGTTTGAGTCAGGCTGGAGAGATTCACCTGGACACAGAGGAAGACGGCTGCATTAAAGTGAGGACCAGGTAACCAGGCACATAGCAAGACTATGTAGACACTTAGACTAGAATAAACCAGATAATTAAGTTTATGAGCTAGTCAGGGAACAGGCCCAAGCTTATGGCCTGTGCATTTATTCATAAGGATAATTAAGTCTCAGAGTTGTTATTTCAGGGAACTTATGTGCAGGTAGGAAAGCCTGTAGTAACAAATGGCACCCAAGAGGGGGCATTGAATCAAGACTGAGCCTGAAAGTTCCTGGTGGAAGGTATGAATAAGCACTCCCTGGAAACAAAACAGGCTCCTGGGTAGATACGGGGAACTGAAGAAGACAGCTCTCTGATGTGAACCTCAGCTAGCAGTGGGAGCCTGGCTAGGCAGTTGGGTCCAAGATCCAACAGTGAGTGCTTCCCGGCAGAGAGCCTTCCCCCAAGTGTTACAGCTCAGTAAATACATCCAGACTCAGATGACCCTTGCTGAAATAACTTGTGTGCTTTATTCCAGGTCAGCAGGGACTATCTGAGCCTTGGGGAGTGGGGTGGGATTCTGTGGGTAAATGCATTCTATTAGCTGAGGC
This sequence comes from Mus pahari, assembly GCF_900095145.1. Lineage (NCBI taxonomy): Eukaryota > Metazoa > Chordata > Mammalia > Rodentia > Muridae > Mus > Mus pahari. The sequence goes on from NC_034606.1 coordinate 54,406,488, forward strand.
CATGAGGCTCACGGTGCTCTGTTTGCTTGGGGAAGAATTCCAGGCGCTCTGCCACATGAATGATGCTTGTGATCACCTAGTTGGAGGCAGTGGTTACATGCCTCGAAGCAGGCCTGGGGACAAGGAGGGAGTTAGCGCTACTCCCGCAGTCTCAGATGCTGAGATCTCCAGGGTGTGAGCAGGTTCCACCTGACAATCCCATGCCTATCCTCTGATGGAAGGAAGGCCCATGTGCCCTTCAGATGGGTGCAGGAAATGTGGAGTGAGGTGGCTGAAAGTAAGGCTAATAATAGAGAGCCAGAAGAACCGCAACCCCAAAAGTCAGCACAATTACCATTTACTATGAAGGTTGCTGTATGGAGGCAGTATTTTTTTTTTTTTTTTTTTTTAGTAAGGTGCTTTTAAGCAAGAATGTTAAAGTAGCAATAAACCTCTCCGTATAGTTCCTGGGCCTCAGAAATACAACTTCTGTTTTGTATCGTTAGCTTTGTTTTTAGTAAAGATATCCTAGCTTCCTGTATTTCTGTGATCTGGGGTTTGCCTTATCAACTGTAGTCTTGCCATAGATACAGTGGTCACCATCCTGTGATCTCATTTAAGTTGCTTAGCAACCTCTTCAAGTGAAGACTCTCATAACTCACAAAAACTCTTCATATGGCTGTTGTTAAAATAAATGAAATGAATAAACTCTTGTTTAAGAAGCTCACTTTGAGAAGTCCTGGTTGGTTTTATTTTTTTCTGTTTGCTGAATCATTTTGTCTTTTGTCAACTTGACACAAGCTAGTCATCTGAGAAGGGAGAACCTTAGCCAAGAAAACCCTTGCATCAGATTGGTCCGTAAGCAAGCCCACTGGCCATTTTCTTCTCTCGGTTATTGATGTGGAAGAAACCAGTCCACTGTGAGCAGTGTCCCCACTAGAGAGGGGGTCCTGGGTTGTATAAGCAAACTGGGGAGCAAGCATTTCTCCATGGCTCTGCTTCAGTTCTGTCTCCAGGTTCCTGCTCTGACTTCCTTTGACGATGGACTGTGACGTGTAAGCCAAATAAACCCTTTCCTTCCAAGTTGCTTTTGGCCATGATGTTTCATCACAGCAATAGAATCACTAAGTCATGCACACTTGTGTTCTTGGATGTGCCTCACTCCTTTCCTGAGTACCTTTCTGTGCCCAAATCTGTGTTTCAAATATCTAACATACTGGATTGTCCTGAAAATTTCTTTCTTCATTGAGGCCAAGAACCTAGTTCTACCTGAGTGGACATCTCTGAAAAGAGTTCTCCTCAGGTTGCTGGGCAGGCAAGGTACCAGGGAGTAGTGTGGATCTGTGTCTCTACCCTGGGTGCCGCTGTCTAAGAGAACAGGTTTGGAGGTCGGCTTGGATTGGGTAATGGCACAGAAGGGAATGTCTTCATGTTACATAGCAAAGATACATAAGTTCTTTATCTACTCTGTGGAACCAGAGCAGCAAAGTAAGTGTAAGCCTGCACATGTGGGATGGCTACAGGGACCACAGACAAAATGAAAGCATGGAGCACAGGGGCTAAGAAACGCATTAACAGCACACAATTCCATCACTTGTACCACTTTACAGAGGAGAGCAAGATGGACAGTTTCTGAACAGGGGAAACTATTTTGCTCTCTGAAATACACAGTTCTTTCAGCTACATTTTATGGCACGCCAGCATGATAAAAATCCTGTCATATTTCTTCTGCAACATATGTTTGACTTTCTGATTTGGCCCTTATCTATTTCCATCTTGGAACAATTCTTAGGACAGAGTCCATCTTTGGTTCAAAAATGTTCTACTCCTAATTTCCTTTTCATCTCTTCATCCTCTTACTAGGATATTTTTACCATTTGCTTTGTTAACAAAATATCCAAAAGATCTAGTCATGAGACAATAACACATCAAACTAAATTCACCAACTTTTCAATAGATAGCTGAATCCAAACTGGATTTATAACAGGATGAAACAAACTACATCATTTATCCATATGTAGCTGAATTACAAGTTCCTATTTTTGTTCAAGTTTATTAATGCTTGAGGTTTTGAAAACTCCTTTACATTTTCCCCCTCTTTGGTGCCACGTGAATCTAAGATTATCTGTAGCCATGGCTGACCACAATAATAACATTTTAACAATTTTTAGTAGCAAAACTATTTTAGAATAAGGGGGGGGGAGGCAGAAACAACAACAACAACAAAAACACAGAAAGCAGCTGATGTTAGAAAACAGAAGGTGCTGGAGAGATGGCTCAGAAGTTAAGAGCACTGGCTGTTCTTCCAGAAGTTCTGAGTTCAATTCTCAGCAACCACATGATAGCTCATAACTATCTATAATGAGATAAGTAATAACATTTATAATAATCTTCTGGGCTGCAGGCATACATGCAGCCAGAGTGCTGTATACATAATAAATAAATAAATAAATAAATAAATAAATAAATAAATAAATATTTAGAAAACAGAAGGCAGGAAGAGAAATGCTTACAGAGTGGGGAACGGAGTAGCCTCTTCCTGAGGAGGGTTCTTCTCTACCATCTCTTAGTGGTCCTTAAGAGATCATATCAGACCAAGGAAGGATCTTAGTGGTTCTTGGTCAGAGAAAGACTTCAATGACAGAGACAACAGCAGAGGTTTAATGAGAATTCATTTATCTGAGCAAAGTAAAGTGTACTACCATCATTTTTTTCTGATGAGAAAAATGTGTATTTGGAAAACCTGATTAATTTTGAAGATTTTTTTTCTCAGTCACAGATTTTCAGCAATTTTATGTTTTGTGGGATATGTTGAGTGCTTTAGATCTATGGTTGCATTAATCCTTTGACTACACAAGGTCCCGACAGGCTCATGAGCTTTAGCTTGGCTCCAACCTGGTGGTGCTATTTTGGCAGTCTCTGTGAACTATTAAGTTGCTCTGTTCTGGGAGGATGTAAGCCACTAAGGATGTGCACCGAAGGTTTGCTTAGCCCCTTGTCCTTACTGTGTGCTTCCTGTCTATGAAGAGGTGAATAATCTATTCCTCTATGTGTTATCATTGCCACGAGTTCTGTGCACAGGATCAAGCAACCCCTGATAAACCATGGGCCACAATGAAAATTTCCTTTTTAAATTATGTTCCATTTATGTAGCTGAGTGGATTACAGGCCTTAAACAACCAAACATAACTCAAATGCGTGTGTGTGTGTGTGTGTGTGTGTGTGTGTGTAGTAGTAGTAGTAGTAGTAGTAGTAGTAGTAGTAGTAGTAGTAGTAGAAGTCAGAGGGTGACTGTTTTAGTCAGGGTTTCTATTCCTGCACAAACATCATGACCAAGAAGCAAGTTGGAGAGGAAAGGGTTTATTCGTCTTACATTTTCCACATTGCTGTTTATCACCAAAGGAAGTCAGGAATGGAACTCAAGCAGGTCNGGAAGCAGGAGCTGATGCAGAGGCCATGGAGGGATGTTCTTTACTGGCTTGCTTCCCCTGGCTTGCTCAGCCTGCTCTCTTATAGAACCAAGACTACCAGCCCAGAGGTGGTACCACCCACAAGGGGACCTCCCCCCTTGGTCACTAATTTAGAAAATGCCTTACAGCTGGATCTCATGGAGGCACTTCCCCAACTGAAGCTCCTTTCTCAGTGATAACTCCAGCTGTGTCAAGTGACACAAAATTAGCCAGTACAGTGACCTTGGCTGTTAATTAGCTCATCTTCAGTCCCTTGTTCAGTGTTGCCTGTGTCAGGCTAGCTGGCCTTTCAGCTTCCAGGAATTCTCTTATCTCTGCCTCTTGTCTCTCATTAGAGGTGTGCTGAGATCCAAACCAGAGGCACACTCACATCTGACATTTATGAGGATTCACATGTGTCCAATCTCCGATTGTCAGGCTGCTGCAGCAAGTGCTTCAGCCACTTTCTTTATGAGTGCTTTAACCACTTATAAAAGGAAAGCTTGGGACTGGAGAGATGGCTCAGCAGTTAAGAGCACTGACTGCTCTTCCAAAGGTCCTGAGTTCAAATCCCAGCAACTACATGGTGGCTCACAACCATCTCGTAATGAGATCTGATGCCCTCTTCTGTTGTGTCTGAAGACAACTACAGTGTACTTACATAAATCTTTGGGCTGGAGTGAGCAGAGTTCAATTTCCAGCAACCAAACGATGGCTCACAACCATCTGTACAGCTACAGCATACTCATCTACATAAATCTTTAAAGAAAATAAAAATGAAAGCTTGAGCCCTCTTTGTCACAGCTTACGTTAAAAAACTCATTATTTTTCATTACGAATACTTGTATGTATCTGGGGGTAGGTTATGCGTAAGTGCAGGTGTCCTCTCCAGCACTGTAAGATTTATTTTTATTAATTTTTAAACTCACAAACAAGTTCTGCTTTTTTTTTTCTTTATGACTCCATTTGCTGGTCATTATGTCCATGTTTTTTAATTATATACATGACTATAAAAGCTATTTATTCTAAAGTCTGTGTCTGCTCATTCTGTCCTGTGTGGATCAGTTTGGAGTAAGTTTTTCCTCTGAAGTTTCCACTGCTTTATTGCAGGTCTAGCATGGTTTTTGTTTGTTTGTTTGTTTTTTGTTTTTGTTTTTGTTTTTAAAGATGTATTTCTTTAGTTTTTCATTATATGGTTTTCCTAAAAATCTATTTATATTATGAGAGTTTTGCCTTCTTGTGTGTCTGAACACCACACATGCTGGTGCCAGAGGAGGTGGTGAAACCTCCATGTGGGTGCTGGGTATCGAACCCAGGTCCTATGTACTATTCACACCGACTGGAAACTGCCCATATTAGAGAACTTTGTCTGTGTGTCAGTACTTAACTCTCCCTAAGTCTGACTCTTAGTTTACAAAGGCAGTTTTTTTTTTTTTTTTTTTTTTTTTTGGAGACAGGGTTTCTCTGTATAGCCTTGGCTGTCCTGGAACTCACTTTGTAGACCAGGCTGGCTTCAAACTCAGAAATCCGCCTGCCTCTGCCTCCCAAGTGCTGGGATTAAAGGTGTGCACCACCACACCCAGCTTACAAAGGCAATTAAAAGACAAATTCAACTCAGTAGTAAAGTGCTTGCTTAGTGTGCACACGCAAGATACAAAATCAAACAAACAAAAAACCACACTGCAGTTTTAAGCCAGGTACAGGGGTCCATGCTTGTAGACTCAGTACTCTAGAGGCTGAGGCAAGTGGATCTCTGTGAGTTCAAGGCCAGCCTGGTCTACATAGGACATCCAGGTCTACATAGACAGACTTTTCTATTGTTGTTGCTATTCTTTTGCCTTTTTTTGAGACAGGGTTTCTCTGTGTAGTCCTCTGTCCTGGAACTCACTCTGTAGACCAGGCTGTCCTTGAACTCAGAGATCCATCTGCCTCTGCTCCCCAAGTGTTGGGAGCCACGACTGCCTGTCCAGAGACGGTATCTTTTTTTTTTTTTTAATTAGTATACCCTAAATCTTTTATGTAAGCTTTTTACCATGCTTTTTTATTTGACATCATATATTCATAATTTTCCTATAATTGTATATATTATTTGAAAACATGGTTTTAATGAGATTTACCATTTGCTCATATACCCTCAGATAATAAATTCTTTTTTTTTTTTTTTTTTTTTGGTTTTTTGAGACAGGGTTTCTCTGTGTAGCCCTGGCTGTCCTGGAACTCACTCTGTAGACCAGGCTGGCCTCGAACTCAGGAATTCGCCTGCCCCTGCCTCCCAAGTACTGGGATTAAAGGCGTGTGCCACTATGCCCGACATAAATTCTTAAAATTTCTTATTTTTCAAGACTAGATTGTTCAGATTGGCTTTACATTTTTCCCATTAATTTATTTATTCAATTAACATCCCAATCTTAGTTCCCCAGTCTCCCTCTCTGTACTGGTTGGTTTTGTGTGTCAACCTGACACAAGCTGGAGTTATCACAGAGAAAGGATTCCCCGCACCCTAGAGGAAAGGCCTCCCTGAGATCCAGCTGTAAGGCATTTTCTCAATTGGTGATCAAGGATGGGAGGGCTCATTGTGGGTGGTGCCATCCCTGGGCTGGTAGTCCTGGGTTCTATAAGAAAGCAAACAACCCAGTAAGCAGCAGCCCTCCATGGCCTCTGCATCAGCTCCTGCCTCCAGGTTCCTGCCCTGTGTGAGTTCCAGTCCCAATCTCCTTTGGTGATGGAACAACAATGTGGAAGAGTAAGCTGAACAAAACCCTTTCCTCCCCAACTTGCTTCTTGGTCATGATGCTTTGTGCAGGAATAGAAACCCTAAGACACCCTCACAAGTCTCTCCTCCCATCCCCCTTTCCATTCTCCTTTGAGGAGGGGGAGGCCCCTCCTGGATGGTACTTGACTGCAGGACTGGGCAAACCCTCTCCTCCTGAGGCCAGACAAGGCAGCCCAGTCAGAGGACCAGGATCCACAGAGGCCACAGCGTCAGGGACAGCCTCAGTGCTCCAGTTGTTGGGGGAACCACATGAAGATCAAACTGCACATCTGCTTCTACATCTGTGCGGGGAGGCCTAGGTCCAGCCCATGGTTGCTTTTTTGGTTGGTGGCTCCATCTCTGGGAGCCCCAAGGGTCCAGGTTAGTTGACTCTTGGGCTTCCTCTGGAGTTTCTGTCCCTTCCAGGTCCCTCACCTTCACCCAACGCTTCCACAAGACTCCCCGAGCTCTGTCTAATTTTTGGCTGAGTCTGCATCTGCTTTGGTCAGCTGCTGGGTAGAGCCTCTCAGAGAATCATGCTATGCTCTTGTCTGCAAGCACAACAGTGTCATTAATACTCTCAGGGTTGGGCCTTGCCCATTGGATGGGTTTCAAGTTGGGCAGATTTTTATTTTTTGAGACAGGGTTTCTCTGTGTAGCCCTGGCTGTCCTGGAACTCACTCCGTAGACCAGGCTGGCCTCGAACTCAGAAATTCACCTGCCTCTGCCTCCCAAATGCTGGGATTAAAGGTGTGTGCCACCACGCCCAGCTAAATTGGGCAGATTATTGCTTGGCCATTCTCTCAGTCTCTGCTCCATCTTTGTCCCTGTACTTCTTTAGGCAGAACAAATTTTGGGGCAAAGGTTTTGTGGGTGTGTTGGTATCCTTATCCCTCCACTGGGAGTCCTGCCTGGCCACAGCAGGTGGCCATTTCAGGCTCCATATCCCCCATTGCTAGGAGTCTCAGAGTCTCATAGACTCCCTGGAGCCTCAGACAATTGGAAATCCTTCTACCTCAAGACCCAGCTATGTCACTCCTGGGCATGTACCCAGAAGATGCTCCAGCATCCCTCAAAGATACTTGCTCAACTATGCTCATAGCAGCTTTATTCATAATAGCCCAAAACTGGAAACAACCCGGATGTCCCTGTACTGAGGAATGGATAAAGAAAATGTGGTTCATTTACACAATGAAATATTACTCAGCTATTAAAAATGAGGACATCATGAAATTTGCAGGCAAATGGATGGAACTAGAAAATATCCTGAGTGAGGTAGCCCACACCCAAAAGGACATGCATGGTATGGACTCACTTATAAGCGGCTATTAGCCATAAAATACAGGATAACCATCATACAGCCCATAGACCCAAAGAAAGAAATAACTGGGTGAGAGGGCTTAGGGAGAGGGAGGCGTGGGGATCAGGTGTGGGAGAGCTGAGGAAAGAAAGCTGGGTGAGTGAATGGAAATTGGTGGCTGGTGGGGGTGGGGGAGCATCTCTAGGTTGTGCTAAGACCTGGGATGGGGGAGGCTCCAGGGCGTCTATGGCTTCACATTTTTGCTTTTACATAGACCTAAGGAACACATATTTGAACAATAAATCTGTATTTTTAGTTGTGATGGTTAATATTGTTGACAGACTCCAGAATTGCCAGGCCTCTGGCGTACCTGTGGGGGATTGTCATTTTACTGTCGATAAGGCTTGGGCTATGTGCATGGGATACTGATCTGAGTGGGTTCTTTCCTCTCTTCTTCCTAACTGTGGATTTGATGTGGCCAGATGCTTCAAGTTCTTGCTGCCTGGACTGCCTTGCCATGGTGGACTCTAATCTGAAACCGTGTGTTAAATAAAACCCTTTCTCCTTTAAGTTGCTTTTGTTGGGAGGTTTGTCACAGCAATCAAGGTCAGTGTGGACAACCAGACTTGGACATGGTCTACCTTTTTTTTTTTTTTTTTTTTGGGTTTTTTTTTTTTTTTTTTAACTGCATCTCCAAATCCAGATTTTTATCTGTGGAGACAGGGCCTGGGGTGGGCAAGGGGGCAGACCTTTTCAGGAAAGCTTTCCTGAGCTCACAAAGCTACTTAAAACTGACAGATTTGTTGTAATTGTGAGAGGTGGAGAATCTGAGCTGGACCTGAGCAGGAGCGTGACCCTTCCAGGTAAGAATCCAACAGCTATTCTCTGAGTAGCTCTTCCTCAGGCACCAGTCCTAGAGGCTGAAAGAATAGAAGGGATGGACCAGAGTCCATATTTTGCTGTCTGCACTTTTTGAGTCAAGAGGTTCACTGTGTAGCCCAGGCTGGCCTCAAAACTTAGCTTTCCCCACCTTAGCATAGTAAGAGCTGGGATTACAGGCAATACACCACCATAATTGGCTCTGAGACAGTATTTAAAGAGATAACGGGAAAGTATATTTTTTAAGAGGTAATGATTGTCAGACTTTTTTTTCACTAATGAAAGAGATTCATGTAATTAAGATCAGTGAGCCTCAGGCAGAGAAGACATGCTTAAGTAAATCTACATGAAGATACACCGGATTGAAACCTCAGAACACCAGCAAAGGAGATGTTCTATGTGCAGCTGAAGAAGACAGGGACTTGTCAATGTGTTGCAGTAGCAATGGATGTTGAGGCAAGAGGGAAAGTTAACATTAAAACAGTGAAGTTGGGAAACATTGAGCATGATAGATAAGAGGACTCTGAGCCAATGTCAGCAGGTCAGGAGGCTCTCCCAAAGTCTGCTCCGGTAAAAAAGGTGTGCGAGTCACTGCTACCCTCTCATACATCATTTTTCTTTGTGTGTGTGTGTGTGGGGGTCTCACTCTGCAGCCCTGGCTGGCCTTGAACTCACTATGTAGACGAAGCTAGCCTAAGGCTTACAGAGATCCACGTGCTTCTGCTTTCTGCACGCCAGGATTAAAGACAGGAGCCACTATGCCTGACTGTGCATTTTAGAAGGATGGATATTAAGTGATCGTTAATAAATCATTGTGCCTAGGGTTTATGTGTGTCACAGGACCTTTATTCAGATGGAGAAACTGAGTTCTGGTGCATTGAACAATTGCCTCATGTTCAGGTCGTTGGTGGCTAAATGAAGGTGGGTACTACTCTCAGATCCTAAGTCTGGAGAATCTGTGCTCTTGGAGCCAAAGAGAAACCCCACAGGAGAAGTGGATGTGATCATTTGATAAGAGGGAGGCTTGTGTGGAGTGTGGAAGTTATAGTCTGAGGTGAGTTCAGGGTTGTACAATTCCAGCGAATCCCGAGAAAGCCTGGAGTCTTCACGGAGAAGTCACACTCGTTGGCCATTCAGAAATTAAGAAACTGGTTGAGCAGGGTGTCCCGCCTGACTATCTGAGCCCTTTCTGCTCTGAAATTTCCAGCCTTAACACTCTAGTGTCTCTTTCTTCCTTCAAAACTAATTCCAGTGTGAGGCTCCCTACCCCTCCTCTAGCTTATCCGTCACCACTTTGATCTTCTCTCTCACTTCACAGTTGGCTCCATTTCTGCCCTTTCTCTCTACACAGAACTCCTTAGTAAGCCTATGCTTCAACTTGGAGGTTTTCCATACTCAGAACAGAGCCAAGAGCATAGGTGGCCCCAAGAAACAGTGGCCCAGTTGATGAACACAGCCTCGACTTCTGGTGCCCACCGCTATTTCTGCCCAGGATCTTCAAGTCTGTACCACACAAAGAAAGTTCAATGTTGGCCTCTGGATGCTGGGCTCTGATTCCAGACCTCTTCACATCCTTTGAGACAGAGTCACTGTCCCGGTTCCATTAGCACTGTCAGGATAATGACTTATCTAGCTGGAGTCAGCAAATCTTAAGGAGAAGTTTCTTTTGGCCCCATCAGCACCCAGTGGAGAACAGCTCCGACAAGCTCTGATCAGCACCCTCGGGTGGACAGCTCCTTCCGTCCCCCCGTTAGGAGGTCTAGCGGGTTAGTAGGTCTGGTGGGTTAGGAAGTCTGGTGGGTTAGGAGGTCTGGTGGGTTAGGAGGTCTGGCGGGTTAGGACGTCTGGCGGGCTTCCTGACCAACTCTGCTTTTCGAATTTGCCGGGGCATGAATGCTGTTCCTAAGTCCTCGCCCATCACCCCCCACGAGCCGTCCACCTCCCAGGAGCCCTGCACACCGCTGTAACCAGAGGCGCGCATACCCGGGTCGCGTTGGTCCTGGCTCCCGGGTCTACCGCACCCATTTCCCCCGCATCTCTCTCGGCTCCTGCAGAAACCTTTGGTCTACCAGCGTGTCTCTGCTTCCACCTATCCCTTCTCGCCTGTTCCTCGCTAGGACCACGCAAACCTCCCGCCAGCTCTCCCGACCAGAATCTCACCACCACCGCTACCACCACCACCACATCGCATCCCGCATCCCCTCTCGGCTCGACCCCCATTCGTCCGCCCCCACCTCAGGCCCCGCCCTGCGCCACTCCCTCCCCTCACCCCTGCGGCGCGGCTCTCTGCCGCGGTGTCCTGGCAGGGCGCTGAGGTGTGTCGCCGACGGGTGTCGCAGGGCGTGTCACGAGGTGAGTGGGGAGACAGAGGCCGCGAGCCTGAGCACCAAGGGCGCGCGGTGCTCCTCACCCCTCCCCCTCGCTGCCGGCCGGAGGTTCCAGGGAAGATGGCGGATCGCGCGGAGATGTTTTCTCTCTCCACCTTTCACTCGCTGTCGCCTCCCGGCTGCAGGTACGCATTCAGCGGGTCTCATCTTCACGTAGGTCTCTTCGGCCTGCCACTCCACCCCATCGACTTCAACTATCCAGGCCGGGGCGCCTCCTTGGTTTGCAGGCCTCTGACTGATGCTCCCATCCCCCACCCTGGGCTCCCGGGTCCCTCGGTGTTTGCTCCTTGTCGCGCAGACCCAATGGCACCCCCCCTCCCTACCCACCCACACACAGAGATACACATTCACTTTTCTTGTTGGGATACCGAACCGCACCCAGTCAGGACAGATGACCTAGCAAGGGTGCGGTCTCTGGATTGACCCTTTGAGGGATTTTAGGCAGGGTGTTCAGCACCTAGTCTGTTCCTGACAGTGTCCTTTTGGCCTTGTTATGCCTCCTTCCATAGAGACTAGGGCCTTGCCCCTCGGCCTTCCCCTCCCCCCACCTCCCCAGGAAAGCAGAGAGTGAAATCAAGCTTGAAGCTTTGGGGGTGAGATGGGGAAGTTGGGATTGGAGGGGGCTGGATCTTTGGATGTAGGCCTGTTTCTGTAGGAGTGGATGGGGACACAAGCAGAACAGCTGGACCCCTCCCTCTCCTGTTGTCGCAGCTCCCCCTCCCCCTGTTGGTTCAAGGTGTCTCCCCTGAGGCTGAAGCTGTGACCCCCGGGGGCTGGGTGCTGAGCTGAAAAGGAGTGGGAGGGGTTTGTGGAGGGGTGCCTCCTTGGGCTCATTCGCTGTGGTGGAGGAGGGGGACCCAAGGGAGAGCAGTGCCTGGGGCCAAAAACGCCGGCTTTAGCCTGGGAGCTGGGGCCCCTGGGAGCTGGACCTTTCCCACCAATGTCCTCAGGATCAGTTCTCAGGCCAGGATCCTAGGACAGGTGGCCGGCCCTCTGACCCTGGCATCCTCTTCAGGCCTCCCCAGGATATAAGCCTGGAAGAATTTGATGATGAAGACCTGTCTGAGATCACGGATGACTGTGGCCTGGGCCTTAGCTACGACTCGGACCACTGCGAGAAGGTGGGGAAAGGGGCTGGATGTGTAGGATCTGAGTAAAGAGGAGGTTCATGTAGGCTCAGTCTCCCTAGCGTGCTTGTGGGTTTATGGAGTCTTGAGTTCAGCTGCTGTGCAAAAAAATCCTCTGCTCTTGCTGATAGCCCCTTGGTGCCGGTCTTCTTTCCTAACATGCTGCAAGCCCTTCAGAGGGCCTTCTCTGGCAGTTCTCCCAGCGTAGTGCCACAAGAGGAGGTGTGCACCTTTGCCTGGGTGCTTCTGTCTTTAGATCACTCCCCACGAAGCTCTAAACCCTCCAGTTTCTCTCAAAACTCAACCTCTGTGGCCTCTCTAGCTCATCTCCCTTTAAAATCTTTCCCTTTCAGCCCTTCTGTCCATATGTTTTCATTTCCGCTTGTTTTGAGGAAATGCCCTGTGTCAAGGGTGGGGGGGGGCTTTACAGGCATTGAGCAGAGCCAGATAGCAGCCTTACCCCACACCAACTTTCAGTTTAGTGAGGGGGGGAAGGGAGGGTGAATACCAGTGAGAGATAGTGATCACCCGTATGCCAGTGGCCCAGTTCCAACTGGACACAAGAGTGTGATGAGGGGAGGGGGAAGGGAATCCAATCCAGACAGAGGGAACCAGGAAGACTTCCCAGAGGAAATTTTAAGTCATAGAACCCCGAGGTTAGCAGGAACCAGGCAGATGGGTTTAGGTAGGAGGGTGTGGAAGAGAGGAATTGCTGGCAGAAGGACTGGCTATGTCAAAGACCCCGGGGGTTGGTACAGACTTGGTGAATCACCAGAGTGAAGGCTCTCCATATTGATGCATTCTTCTGTTACATCTTATTGATGATGTTCCCATGGGAGTACGCCAGTGCAGAGTGTGGACGTGACCCTGTTCTGGTGGTCTTAGAGTCTGGTGTGTAAGTCACGAGCTGTGAACTGATAAAATGCTACAAAGGCAGCAGGCTGGTGGTATACACATGATGGGGTTTGGGGATGAATAAAGCCGGGAGGTTAGTTGGGGTTACTCTGAGAATGTCTCCAAAATTTGGGCCTTTCCCAGAAGTGCAGTGATCAAAATGAGTGTTGAGCAGATTTGTTTGTTTGTTTGTTTGTTTGTTTTTGTTTATCAAACAAACCTCGCTCTGATGATGGGGTACAGTGAACCGGAAGGAACTTTTCCGTTTCCTGCTTCCCCTCTTCTAGTGCTGGGGACTCCAGGTGATTGCTGTACTCTCTGGCCCAGCCCCTGTCTTGTCCCTCCTTCCTGCAGGACAGTCTCTCCCTGGGTCGCTCAGAGCAGCCACACCCTATCTGTTCCTTCCAAGATGATTTCCAGGAGTTTGAGATGATCGACGACAACGAGGAGGAGGAAGATGAAGAGGAAGAGGAGGAAGAGGAGGAAGAGGAGGACGATGGAGATGGGCAGGGCAAAGAAGGGGGAGGGTCCGGTTCACAGGCTCTTGCTGGAGAGTCCCTTATTCCCTCTCCTTCCCTAGAGGAGTCCCACAAGCTCCGGCCCACCACTCTCCACCTGACTACACTTGGAGCACAGGTGAGCTTCCTGAGATGTACAATACTCCAGTTGAGTCTGGAGCCTCTGGAGCAGGTCCTTCCTCCTCTGTTGATGGAGTGGTCCTCAGCTATACCGATTTGTCATCCTACCTAGGACTCCCTGAATAACAACAACGGAGGCTTTACCTCTGCACCCCCATCCTCCTGGCAGGAGACAGTGCCAGCCCAGGAGCCCCTTAAAGGTGAGGCCTGGAGGTTGTTAGGAGCCCAGTGGAAGAGGGAGGGAAGGGAGGAATGGCTGCTTACTTGAAGGAGGCCTGCTTTCTGGAGGCAGTAACCCAACTCCCTGCTCTGCAGAGCTACCAGCCCCTCTCCTGCCAGCAGAAGAGGAGCGCCATGAAGTACAGTCCCTTGCACGCCCTGGTTGTGACTGTGAAGGGAACCAACCCCCAGAGCCACCAGCATCAGGTGGGGCCTCCCCTTCCTCGGATCCTGGTATTGAGGCTGACTTGAGAAGCCACTCGAGTGGAGGCCACGAGGGTCGGCGAAGCAGCCAGGAGCTCTCATCACCAGGCTCGGACTCTGAGGATGCAGGCGGCGCTCGCCTAGGGCGCATGATCTCGTCCATTTCGGAGACAGAGCTGGAACTGAGCAGCGACGGTGGCAGCAGCAGCGGCCGCTCATCACATCTCACCAACTCCATCGAGGAGGCTTCGTCCCCAGCCTCGGAGCCTGAGCCGGAGCCGGAGCCACTACATGAACCTCCCCGCCGCCCTGCCTTCCTGCCTGTGGGCCAGGATGACACCAACAGCGAATACGAGTCGGGCTCTGAGTCTGAGCCTGACCTGAGCGAGGATGCTGACTCGCCTTGGCTGCTCAGCAATCTGGTGAGCCGCATGATCTCTGAGGGCTCCTCGCCCATTCGTTGCCCTGGCCAGTGCTTATCTCCTGCCCCACGCCTGCCAGAAGAGGCTGCATCACAGGTCAACCCGGTACCCCAGGACTGCCAAGACCCTGAGGCAGTAGCAGGGCCCCACGTGGAGTTGGTGGACATGGACACCCTTTGCGGGCCACCTCCGCCGGCGCCTGCCGCACCTCGGCTTGGTCCAGCGCAGCCTGGGCCCTGCCTTTTCCTTAGTAACCCAACACGGGATACCATCACCCCGCTTTGGGCCACTCCAGGACGCACTGCCCGCCCTGGCCGCTCCTGCTCTGCTGCCTGCTCGGAGGAGGAGGAGGATGACGAGGAAGAGGACGAGGATGAGGAGGATGCGGAGGACAGCGTGGTTCCCCCTGGCTCCAGGACTACAGGCTCTACTGCGCCGCTGGATGCCTCGCTGGTGTACGACGCAGTTAAATACACGCTTGTGGTGGATGAGCACACGCAGCTAGAGCTGGTGAGCCTGCGGCGCTGTGCAGGCCTGGGCAACGACAGTGAAGAGGACAGCAGCTGCGAGGCCAGTGAGGAAGAGGCGGGAGCTACGTTACTAGGCAGCGACCAGGTGCCAGAGGATGCCTCTCCTGACAGTCCCGACCTCACCTTCTCCAAGAAGTTCCTCAATGTCTTTGTCAACAGCACGTCTCGTTCCTCCAGTGAGTGGGAAGTGGGGAGATGTGGGGTGGCCCCAGAGGAAGAAGTGCCATCCTGGTCTCAGGTCCTATCTGGTCCCCCAAAGTGTCGGGGGTGGGTGGGTTAAGTTCTAGAGGTGGTCAAGGCTGGACCATTCTTCTTTTTTTTTTTCCCCTAGAACAATGGGCAGTGTTTATCTCTGAGTGGCAGGTAGTCAGCTCCTAGTGGGCTGCTCTTCCTTTCTTCCTTGACTTAGGATGCCCAAGTTGCAGGGAGGGGATTTGGCTCCAGCCCAGGGCCAGAGCCTTCAGTCCTTTTCATTCTCCATGGCATTCCTGACTCTCCGAATCTCCATCTCTCTTGTCTGTCTCTCAGGCACCGAGTCCTTTGGTCTTTTTTCCTGTGTGGTCAATGGGGAGGAGAGAGAGCAAACACACCGGGCTGTCTTCAGGTACATTAACTCTCTCCCCCCCCAGGCTCATCCTACAGACTCCCTTAGGACACTTCTGTATGTGAGCTATCTCGGCCAGCATGGTCTCAATCAATCTCTTACCTGACCTCAGGTTCATCCCTCGGCATCCAGATGAGCTAGAACTAGATGTGGATGACCCGGTGTTGGTGGAAGCTGAAGAGGATGACTTTTGGTTTCGTGGCTTCAACATGCGCACCGGCGAGCGTGGAGTGTTCCCTGCCTTCTACGCCCATGCGGTACCCGGTCCTGCCAAGGACCTGCTGGGTAAGGTCCCACCTACAAGAGGAAGCTTGCCACCACAAACTTCCCCCTATATCACTCTCTGACTATGTGACTTCCTGTCTCTACCTCCTCCAGGGAGCAAGCGGAGCCCTTGCTGGGTGGATCGCTTCGATGTGCAGTTCTTGGGCTCCGTGGAGGTACCGTGTCACCAGGGGAATGGTATCCTGTGTGCAGCCATGCAAAAGGTCAGTGTGGAGACAGCGGCAGGTACAGGCTGGAGGGACGTTTGGATGTTACTCCAGTCTCACAGGGTGTCACAACTCCCGTGGCTCCAAGCCTCGAAGGGAGATGTTATATATAGGGCTGGCTCTCAGGCCTGATTCAGAAGCCCAATCAGAAAGACCCAGAGCAGAGTGAAGCAGCTGTCCCTTTGGGTTTATTGGTCAGTTCAAGTTAAGCTCTCTCCTCTCTGCCGATTCCTCCTCCCTTAAGCCACCATCCTTCTGTCTGAAATTAAAATCAGCACTCATGTCCTCTTCCCTGGGAATCCCTTGTTCACTCAGTGGACAGTTATCAGTACCTGCTGATCTGCCCGGCAGAAACTGAGCCGGATGAGTCCTGGGTAGCAGGACAGAGCAGATCTAGAACCAAGAGCTCTGGCCAGGTTATGGGGATCAGGCAGTGAGTGAGGTGGCTGGAAGTGTGGGCAGAGTTCTTGGCACCTGAACCAAGTGAAGCTGCCTGGTTGGAACAGAAGGGAGGTGAGCTGGGTGCAGAGTGATGATTGGCTTGTTTTGAGAGCAAAGATGGCCAAGGTCATCCTTCTGTCTTCCAGAATTGTCTTTGGGGCCTTTAGGTGCCAAGAGTACGAAGACAATCTAAAAATGAACAGAGGCATGAAGAGAGAGAGAGAGAGAGAGAGAGAGAGAGAGAGAGAGAGAGAGAGAGAAAGAGAAGGACCCAGACCCCATGATGGGTTCCTCAAGGCCCCCTCCCCCACCTTCTTCTCTGACTTCTCCCTCAGATTGCCACAGCCCGGAAACTAACGGTCCACCTGCGCCCTCCTGCCTCTTGTGACCTTGAGATCTCTCTGCGGGGGGTCAAGCTGAGTCTCAGTGGAGGAGGACCTGAGGTGGGAGCATGACAGACTGAGCACCTGAGGGAGGCTTGGAGGTGGTAGGGGTGTGGGGATGGTTCAAGCCAGGGAAAACTGGGGCAGAGGCATCAAGGAGGTGTGGCATAGGGGCCGCCACAGGCTTTCCCTAGCCAATCTGGGATGATTCTGCTCGCCTCCAGTTCCAGCGCTGCAGCCACTTCTTCCAGATGAAGAACATCTCATTCTGTGGTTGTCATCCCCGAAACAGCTGGTAAGAACTTATCTGTTCCCCCTGCATTCCTTCAAACGCCACCATCACCTAGGTTCCCCACCCCCACCCCACGCCTGTTCCAATCCCCGCCCACCCTTAGGGCTCCACCCATACCAATACGGTGCCTCAATCCTTGCCAGTCAGGCTAGCCACTGGTCCAGCTGCAGTCCTACAGAGATGCATCAGAATCCACCCCAGTTCCACTACTAGGAGTCCTAAGAAAAGCTGTGATGGGTGGATAGTTACTTTGCTTTACTATGAAGTAGGTGGAGGCTGAGGAGTATCTGGTGTGCCGCATCTGGATAGGGAGACTTGGTATTAGGTATTAAGGTCACAGACTGCCTCCCTTAGCTGCCACAGACTGACAGTGCCCTTCGGCAAGACACTGATGCTCTCTGTGCTTAGTCTGCATCGGTACATCCACCCCAGAGGGCTATTATGAAATGTGTGAATTAATATAAATGCTTTAGATGGGGCCTTAATAATACTTAAACATAACACCTGTTAGGTATGGGGCAGTAAATCTGATTGGCCGCAGTTTCAGGGTGGAGTAGGATCTGGAGTCTCAAGGTGCTCATCTGGACAACAGTTGTTATTAGTATTAATGGGGTGCCCAAGGCAAAGTTAGCGCTCTGACACCCACTTTGTCAATGTCCCCACAGCTATTTTGGCTTCATCACCAAACACCCGCTGCTAAGCCGCTTTGCCTGCCACGTCTTTGTGTCCCAGGAGTCTATGAGACCAGTGGCGCGGAGCGTGGGGTGAGTAGGAAGATGGAGAAGAAGCCCAGGGAGGATACAGGGCACGGAAAGGCTCAGGCGCACGAAAGGGCGGGGCCTGACTACAGGTTGCTAGAAAGGGTGCTGTGCGGACTTAGTTGCTACTCAAGACAGCAGTGCGCGGCTGGGGAGAGCCCTGGGCTAAGCACTGCCTTCTCCCTCTTTGCAGCCGGGCCTTCCTGGAGTACTACCAGGAGCACCTGGCGTTTGCCTGCCCTACAGAGGATATCTACCTGGAGTAGCACCCACCTCCCTCAGCTCCCGTCTACACAGCTCTGAGTATCTCAAGGCCACTGTGGCTTGAGCAAGGACTGGACCGGGGACATTTGGAACCTTACGTTGTGGGAGTCTCTGGGCTGGGAACTTTTCTCCTTTATCCCCAGGTCATGGCTTTTGGGAGCTGTTTGGGGAGAGGAGCCTCAGCAGCCATATTTTTCTTCCGATGCATCTTTTTCTCTCCTGTCCTCATTTGTCCCGTTCCCTCCGACGGCCTTTCCTCTGTCTCTCGTCCCCTCTCTGTGCCTGTAGACCTTGCTCTTTGCTCTCTCTTTGGGAGGCAGAACTTGAGGGAGGGGAGTAGGCTTAAGGTAACCGATGAAGTCAGGTTCCTCCCAGTGGTTCCCTCCTGCCCTTCTCTTGTGATTTATAAATGAATTTTAATTTTTATAGTGAATCTCAAGGGATCATCCCACCTTTGATCACAGGAAGGGTTCCTAGCCCCCAAACTCACAAGGAGCTCAGGAAGGAGGGGGAGAGGGGTTTCTAAGAGAACCCTAGGGTAACTAGGTGGTTCTTGATGCTCACCCAAAGCCCCCAATGCTGCTAGGAGGAGGGCACCCCCCAAAGGGTGCTCCACACAGGTCATCTGCTTTTGCCGCTAACACCCCTTCAGTCCAGCGAGTGAGTATCTGCCCTGCGTGCTGCCACCTGCTGTGTACGTGGGCCCTGCCCCACGGCATCAATAAACTCTGCTTGGTGTGACCCTGGTTGTTTTTAAGGTGGTGCCCAGGTGGGCTCCAGGTCTCAGGTACTGCCTGTGGTGATGGAAAGGGAGGACCCAGGGTGAGGGGGTTATGGGGGGGGTCCTCAGTGCTTTCTGAAGTCCTGTTGAGGGTGGATCACTGAATGCTGTGCTAGAAGAGCCATGCTGAAGGTGGTGTGGCCCTCACAGACATTTACTGCAAACACACTTGACATCCTGCAGAGATAGCACAGGCATGACCCTGTGAAAGACCCTGTGTCTTTCCCATTTGGAGTATGGGGAGAGGCATGGCTCAGATCTTGGTAGAGGTGGTGGTAGTGTGTGTGTGTGTGCCACAAACAACTTGAGAAACCGTGTTTGTGGGTCTCAAAAATTGGTATTTTTAAAAAGTCTTACACAGAAAGAAAATAAGTGACTTTTTGTTGTTGTTTTGTTTT
>NC_034606.1:54425690-54448553 GCF_900095145.1 Mus pahari
AGATGGCCAAGGTCATCCTTCTGTCTTCCAGAATTGTCTTTGGGGCCTTTAGGTGCCAAGAGTACGAAGACAATCTAAAAATGAACAGAGGCATGGAGAGAGAGAGAGAGAGAGAGAGAGAGAGAGAGAGAGAGAGAGAGAGAGAGAGAGAGAGACCCAGACCCCATGATGGGTTCCTCAAGGCCCCCTCCCCCACCTTCTTCTCTGACTTCTCCCTCAGATTGCCACAGCCCGGAAACTAACGGTCCACCTGCGCCCTCCTGCCTCTTGTGACCTTGAGATCTCTCTGCGGGGGGTCAAGCTGAGTCTCAGTGGAGGAGGACCTGAGGTGGGAGCATGACAGACTGAGCACCTGAGGGAGGCTTGGAGGTGGTAGGGGTGTGGGGATGGTTCAAGCCAGGGAAAACTGGGGCAGAGGCATCAAGGAGGTGTGGCATAGGGGCCGCCACAGGCTTTCCCTAGCCAATCTGGGATGATTCTGCTCGCCTCCAGTTCCAGCGCTGCAGCCACTTCTTCCAGATGAAGAACATCTCATTCTGTGGTTGTCATCCCCGAAACAGCTGGTAAGAACTTATCTGTTCCCCCTGCATTCCTTCAAACGCCACCATCACCTAGGTTCCCCACCCCCACCCCACGCCTGTTCCAATCCCCGCCCACCCTTAGGGCTCCACCCATACCAATACGGTGCCTCAATCCTTGCCAGTCAGGCTAGCCACTGGTCCAGCTGCAGTCCTACAGAGATGCATCAGAATCCACCCCAGTTCCACTACTAGGAGTCCTAAGAAAAGCTGTGATGGGTGGATAGTTACTTTGCTTTACTATGAAGTAGGTGGAGGCTGAGGAGTATCTGGTGTGCCGCATCTGGATAGGGAGACTTGGTATTAGGTATTAAGGTCACAGACTGCCTCCCTTAGCTGCCACAGACTGACAGTGCCCTTCGGCAAGACACTGATGCTCTCTGTGCTTAGTCTGCATCGGTACATCCACCCCAGAGGGCTATTATGAAATGTGTGAATTAATATAAATGCTTTAGATGGGGCCTTAATAATACTTAAACATAACACCTGTTAGGTATGGGGCAGTAAATCTGATTGGCCGCAGTTTCAGGGTGGAGTAGGATCTGGAGTCTCAAGGTGCTCATCTGGACAACAGTTGTTATTAGTATTAATGGGGTGCCCAAGGCAAAGTTAGCGCTCTGACACCCACTTTGTCAATGTCCCCACAGCTATTTTGGCTTCATCACCAAACACCCGCTGCTAAGCCGCTTTGCCTGCCACGTCTTTGTGTCCCAGGAGTCTATGAGACCAGTGGCGCGGAGCGTGGGGTGAGTAGGAAGATGGAGAAGAAGCCCAGGGAGGATACAGGGCACGGAAAGGCTCAGGCGCACGAAAGGGCGGGGCCTGACTACAGGTTGCTAGAAAGGGTGCTGTGCGGACTTAGTTGCTACTCAAGACAGCAGTGCGCGGCTGGGGAGAGCCCTGGGCTAAGCACTGCCTTCTCCCTCTTTGCAGCCGGGCCTTCCTGGAGTACTACCAGGAGCACCTGGCGTTTGCCTGCCCTACAGAGGATATCTACCTGGAGTAGCACCCACCTCCCTCAGCTCCCGTCTACACAGCTCTGAGTATCTCAAGGCCACTGTGGCTTGAGCAAGGACTGGACCGGGGACATTTGGAACCTTACGTTGTGGGAGTCTCTGGGCTGGGAACTTTTCTCCTTTATCCCCAGGTCATGGCTTTTGGGAGCTGTTTGGGGAGAGGAGCCTCAGCAGCCATATTTTTCTTCCGATGCATCTTTTTCTCTCCTGTCCTCATTTGTCCCGTTCCCTCCGACGGCCTTTCCTCTGTCTCTCGTCCCCTCTCTGTGCCTGTAGACCTTGCTCTTTGCTCTCTCTTTGGGAGGCAGAACTTGAGGGAGGGGAGTAGGCTTAAGGTAACCGATGAAGTCAGGTTCCTCCCAGTGGTTCCCTCCTGCCCTTCTCTTGTGATTTATAAATGAATTTTAATTTTTATAGTGAATCTCAAGGGATCATCCCACCTTTGATCACAGGAAGGGTTCCTAGCCCCCAAACTCACAAGGAGCTCAGGAAGGAGGGGGAGAGGGGTTTCTAAGAGAACCCTAGGGTAACTAGGTGGTTCTTGATGCTCACCCAAAGCCCCCAATGCTGCTAGGAGGAGGGCACCCCCCAAAGGGTGCTCCACACAGGTCATCTGCTTTTGCCGCTAACACCCCTTCAGTCCAGCGAGTGAGTATCTGCCCTGCGTGCTGCCACCTGCTGTGTACGTGGGCCCTGCCCCACGGCATCAATAAACTCTGCTTGGTGTGACCCTGGTTGTTTTTAAGGTGGTGCCCAGGTGGGCTCCAGGTCTCAGGTACTGCCTGTGGTGATGGAAAGGGAGGACCCAGGGTGAGGGGGTTATGGGGGGGGTCCTCAGTGCTTTCTGAAGTCCTGTTGAGGGTGGATCACTGAATGCTGTGCTAGAAGAGCCATGCTGAAGGTGGTGTGGCCCTCACAGACATTTACTGCAAACACACTTGACATCCTGCAGAGATAGCACAGGCATGACCCTGTGAAAGACCCTGTGTCTTTCCCATTTGGAGTATGGGGAGAGGCATGGCTCAGATCTTGGTAGAGGTGGTGGTAGTGTGTGTGTGTGTGCCACAAACAACTTGAGAAACCGTGTTTGTGGGTCTCAAAAATTGGTATTTTTAAAAAGTCTTACACAGAAAGAAAATAAGTGACTTTTTGTTGTTGTTTTGTTTTGTTTAAAAAAAAAAAAAAAGGTATCTTTAGATCCTCACCAAGATTCTCTCCTGGGGCCCCTGAGTGACTCCAACCTCAGGGGAATGATCCTTATTACAGTAGGTGGCCCCTGACCTTAAGTAGAACTACAGAAAGAGAAGAGGTGATGGTTGTGAGGGACACAGTGAACAAAGGGATGTTTCGACAGTTTGCTACATAAAAATAATAATAATAATAATAATAATAATAATAAAACCCTTGTCTTAGCCTGGCGTGGTAGCACACCTTAACATCCAAGAACACTGGAGGCTGAGACAGGATGACAGTGAACTTAAGGCCAACCTAGGCTATATGATGTGATCCTGTCCCTTCTCCCCTCCCCCCCAAAAAGAGTAGTAACTATAACAATCGTCTTTACTTAAAGGTTGCTTCAGTGTGCCAACAAACAAAAAATATTCACAGTATATGTGAATATCAGGGACGAAGACCAGTTGCTGTGGAATTGTCAATTTTTAGCTCATGTGCCGGGGAACATTCCATGTGTCCAGGAAAATCTGTAAATATCTTCTCTGCTACTTAGCGATGCTGTAGTGAGGCAGAGAGCCACTTGGGGGCGGTATGAAACCTGTACCCCTGTGCTGGGTGATGGAGGCGTGGCTTCCAGACCTACACAGCTTTGCAGCAGAGACCATTCCACCTCACCTCCAATTCCGTATCCTTCTTGTCCTGTTTCCCTCCCAGGGCCCAGTCTTCCTCCCCTGACCCTGACCCTCTATGTCTCTGGGTTGGGTTTTTTTTTTTTTCATATGGTTAGCTTTTATTTTTCCTCCTGTCTGGCAATTAGGACAGCTGTGGGACATGCTTGGTGGCCTTTCCTTGCTGCTTTCCTCCTACCTCTCTGGTTGCCCCACAAGCCTTGTCCTGTCCTGGGTTCTTCCTTACTGGCTTCAAGGCAGGCAAGCATAGGGAATAGTTTAGTAAACTGGGACTCCCTTTTCTAATAATGCACTTGGCAGCCTGACATCCTTGCCTGCATGCACTATGCACATACACCCCTCTCCATGTACCTAGCAACCTATTGGTAACCTAGGACCCCCACCTGTCCTGAGATGCACAGGTAGTCCACCCTGGAAGGTGGGATCAGCTTCTCCTTCCCTTATGGATTACTAAACTTTAGATCCTATTCTGTCATATTGCAGTTATGTCTAGTATCAGACTAAGGAGACTGGTTTGGTGTGAACTGGATTGGGGTGCATGTGCATTAAGGCAAAATATTCTGTAGATGAACTTTTAGGGGGAAAATTCCCTACTTACCATTTTAGACCTATGCATAGTTGGGCATGCAGACAATTAAAACAAGATGCATTATGGGAAGGGACCTGTGCACTGGACAAAGGGTTTCTGTATTCCAAGCCTGCCTTTCAAAATAGAGAACCACCCAAATTATGCCAATAGCATCTCCTCCTTCCTTTAGTCTCCATAAAAGAAGCCTCCAGGCAACAACCTGGAGCCCTCGAGTGTAGTGTCTTCTTCACCCATGTGGCCCTCGGTCACTCTCGACAGCATATTTGACCTGTACTATTGCTTTGCTTTGAATAAAACTAACCTGGCTTATAAAGTGTGTGCTTATTTCAGTCTCTCACATCAGATGCCAAGAGCCTGAAAATACCCAGTCCAGACCAAGACCACCGGTAATAGCTTTGTACCTCCCACGGCACCGTCCATGAGGACAGATGTGTTGCTCACTAACTCCCTGCTTCAGCTGACAGCACAATCGCTCCCATAGAGTCAAACAGTTGGTGACTGGGCTAGTGCTGAGAAGGCTCACTTGTAAAGGACCCTGTGTCTGCTCAGGGGACACTGCATACACTTCGAACTAAAGTTTGAATTTACAAGAGACTATAAGAGACTATTCCCCCCCACCCACGGTATCTAATTGTGTTCTTTCTGTGTTTTACCTTTTTTTTTTTTTTTTCTTCTCAGTCACCTGAACCTCACGGCTAAGGATAAACCTGATTTCTCTTGCCACCCTCACCTCCATCTTGACACCCTTCAATCTGTCTATGGTCCCCACCTTCTTGACTTGGACTCCTCAGGGCTCCCCATTGCCCTAAGCACCTGCAGCCACCTGGGCAGATCACTGTCCTTAAATGCTGCAGCAATTCCTTTTAGGTCTCAGCCTGATCTACCTACACTCCTCTCCCTTCCCCTCCCCTGCTACTACCAGTGTTCCATGAACACCTGCTGCCAGTCCCTGTTTGTTGCCTGGCAACCATCCCCCTGGGCATTAGGAGCCCGGAGCCTTGGGTCACCGGCTTTATTCCTTGTTGCTGTAATATCCTAGGTCCACCAGACAGCGCAGCATCTGGTTTGATGCAAAAACCTCAGAGCTCTGTGGAACACTTCTAACTCTGTCTTAGTTAGGGTTTTACTGCTGTGAGCAGACACCATGACCAAGGCATCTCTTCTGAGGACACCATTTAATCGAGTCTGGCTTACAGGTTCAGAGGTTCAGTCCATTATCATCTAGGCATCTAGGCAGGCATGGTGCAGGAGGAGCTGAGAGTTCTACATCTTCGTCAGAAGGCTACTAGAAGAAGACTGGCTTCCAGGCAGCTAGGAAAAGGGTCTTAAAGCCCACACCCACAGTGACACACCTACTTCAACAAGGCCACACCCCTCCAACAAGGCTACACCTCCTCCAACAGGGCCACTCCCTGGGCCAAGCGTATACAAACCACCACACTCTGGTACTCTTCCTTGTGGAAACCTAGCTCAAGAGAAGCACCTTAAAGACAAGGTTTTCTACAAAGCACAAGGTATGTTGATTTATATTCTCATTTAAATTACTGAAGGTAGGATAGAGCATGGCTCATGGTGAAATGTGTGCCTCCCTGCATGAAGGCTTGGGTTCAGCTCCGAGCAACACACAAATGGAAACAACAAAACAAAACAAAACAAAACAAAACAAAACAAAACAAAAGAAAGCATACAAGCAATTAACTACTGAGCAACAGTTTACTAAATTGAGGTATATCTACACAATTGAAATATTAAGATATGAAAAATTTGCTTATAAATATTTTAAATAAAATATTAAGAGAAATATACTTCTTGATCCACTTTGTTGCATTGTGTGCAGAGTGGTGAGAATTATAGAATCATGAATCCAGTCACTTCCAAATTTCTCTTCTCTGGGCCTGGGAGTGTAGCAGCTTAGATGACCCCAGAGCCTTTCTCCCTCATGTTCATTCCTCCCGAGGAGGCTGTCTAAGAGGGAGGACCCAGCTCTCTCCTAGAAGTATGCTTACAAGACTGCTTCATGAATGGTTTATGTATGACCTAGCAGCACCTGTGATTAACGAGTGGTACCTTGGACCCACATGGTATCATCCATACACTTTTCCCCCAGAAAAGGGTCAGAGGGAGGCTAAAGGGACACAGCTACACTTAATGCTTCCTTTGTTACTGATGGTTAGACAAGGCTTTTTGACTCCTAAGGGGTGTGGTCACGGTGACAGAAGGGTTAGTGCTGAATAAAACCACTGGGGTTAATTTTTATTTATTTATTTATTTATTTATTTATTTATTTTGTTTTTTCGAGACAGGGATTCTCTGTATAGCCCTGGCTGTCCTGGAACTCACTCTGTAGATCAGGCTGGCCTTGAACTCAGAAATCCTCCTGTCTCTGCCTCCCAAATGCTGGAATTAAAGGTGTGCGTCACTGTATGGCAGGACTGTATTCCCAGACTAAGGTTAAGGAGTGTCTGACTGGTCTGATGATACATTGTTACTTGCAAAAGTATCTAGTTCTAGAAGTACCAACAGACTGGGCCCCCCATCCCAAAACACCAATAAAAAAGGCAAGAAGGATTTAATCACGTGTAGCCATGATGTGCAGAGCAGAGGAGTTCTATAATCTTGAGGTGGTCTCCAAAGGCTAACAGGAACTTGAGATTTCATAGAAAAGGGCAATGAGCGGGCATGGGGGTTGAGAGTTTACACAACAGAGAGGAGAGACGATCTTGGTCAGGTCATTCTTTCAGTTTTTGTTCTGCAAAGGATTCTGGAGAAGTGATGACCTCATTACTTGAGGAGAACCATCTGGTTTCCAAAAGATTCTCCATGGGCAACCTTGCCATCAGAGGTAGTCACCCTCATTTGAGCGGTGATCTGTCTTGCAAGGCTTATCTGTTTTGGGGATGGTTTGAATCCCTTGATGTAAAGATGTTTATTAAGCAGTTTTCATCAGTCCTATCGTTCCAGTACAAAGTAACCAAGGGAGACACTGACTCAGGAGGGAAAAAAGTTAAAGTTAAAAAATAGAGCCAGAGAAGAACAAAATAGTCAGCCCAGTGACTCGTGCCCTCTTTGAAAACCACTTTTGTAATTAAGAACATTCAGAAAAGAGGTGAATTGAACGGAACATCCTTCCATAAAACCTACCCTTCTACTCCCCCTTCTGGTCACTTGGGAAAATGCATGAAAAAGGACAGTTTGGGCTCCTAGGGAAAGGTCCTGGCTCCCCTCACCCTCCATCCCCCACCTCAGCATAGAAATGATAAAGGAAGATGTCCTTTGATGGCTCCTTGTTTCAGAACTGCCCAGAAAACATGGTGAAATCAGAATCTTGTTAGGGCAGAATCTGGGAGCTATAATAACTGAGTGCATAGATGAATGAATGTGTGTATATATTCAAGTGCATGTGTGTTTGTGTGCATGTGCCTGTTTCATCCACTTGTATCTGTACGCATGGATCTGCATGAATATCCATGTCATGCCTGTGTGAATTTGTGCACACATGTAGCACGTGCGTATGTATAGATATGCCTGTGTATTTGTGTAGGCACATGTAAGTACACACAAGTGTGCCTATGTGAGACTATGTTGTAGTAGGCTAAAATGATGAGAAACAAGCACTTATGCATGCATTTTTTTTTATGGTTTTAGAGTTTTATTGTAGAAAGGCAGGGAGAAAGGGAGAAGGGAGAGAGAGAGAGAGAGAGAGAGAGAGAGAGAGAGAGAGAGAGAGGCTGGCCATGGCCACATGGAGAGAGGGGGAGGGGGAGCAGAAAGAGGGCTAGAGAGGAGAGTAAAAAAGGCGAGAGCTTAAAGAGCCACTTATGCATGCATATGCATCATAGCAAAGACACATTGGCAGCTAAACCGTCTGGCCAACTCTTACTCTGCGATTATGCTCTCAAATGTCCAAGATTGTCGCTTTGAAGGACTGCTACATATTTTATTAAAGTGTAAGCCACAGAGTGATATAAGAAAATATGGAAATCCTGAGTGTGTAGATTGCCTTATTTACACACATGCTTCATGTCACCCCTGATTCAGACTGTAGCACCCCCAGGTTCCCTATTGTCTGTCTAGGTAATACCCACACACCACACTCTGCAAGATTCCATGGTTTCTATGGCTCTGAAGTCTCACATTCCAGTGTTAAGTTCATGTCTATCCTTTGAGGACACCTTGCTCCAGCACTACAGTGTAAGTAAATATGATGGGATCAACACTTACACACAACCTCTGCCAAGTGCTGATATTTACTGGTTTTGATAGAGGACTGGTTGTTGTTTTGTGTGTATTGTTGTTGTTTTGAATGTGACATATGGGTAATCCATCTGCTTCAGTTCTATCTTCACCTTGAACTGAGGTACCAATCATCTGGGACCAGTCCTCCACTTAGACACATGATGAAGGAGCTCTTGAAACCAGCATCAGTTCCTGCTGGACAGCCCCCAAGAAACCTCTACCTGTGTGCAGAGCCTGGGACACAGCAGACCCTGGAGTGTGCTCAGTGTAGTTTCTCAACCAGATAAGAGGTTATGGAAGAGATATATGGAAATTGGAGATGTGGAGGACCCCAAGCAAGCATCTGATATCACAAGGCGTTCCCTCCCCCTCAAAGCGGGTGCCACCCACTCTATTCAGGCGTCGTTTCTGCCAGGCAACATCAGCTGCAATGGACAAACAGCTCACCAGCAGAAACACCAACAGGCAAGATTTACTTTTTAAATTTGATTTCCTCCAGGCAGGCAGCTGGACAAGCTGGTTTAATAATTGCATGATTCCATCTGGTACCAGCAACATTGCTAAAGTTAGGTCATCACCCAGATCATTCCAACTTCAACCAAAGTCACATGCCACTCCTGGGTCAATTACTGCAATATAACCAGCTCAGATTGGTCACCACCCTAAAGGAGAGAGGCTGTATGCTTGGCCCTCCGGAAGTCTACCCCCATTGAAAAAAAGGCAATAATAGTTGGCTAGAGATATTGATACACTCTAAGGGTACCGTTCTAATGTGAGCAATACTTAAGAGCACCCGAAATATCATATATACCTGGACATGCCAGCACACTATACCATGAAAACACAGGTAGGCAGTCAAAAGTCCCTTTTTACAGAGCCTAACATCTGAGGCAGAATATTGCCAGTAGAGTGATCACTCAAGCTTGTAGTGGGCCCAAGGAAATGCTGGCTCCCTAAAGGAGTTTGAAATATGAACAGGGTAGACTTCAATCCAACAGGCTTTTAAAAAACACATTTATTATTATTGTTGTTGCTTGCACATGTGTGATGCATGTAAGTTCAGACATGTGGGCCACAGAGCATATGTGGAAGTCAGAACACAACTTTGGGGATCTGGTTCTCTTCCTGTCTTACCGAGGCAGGGTCCGTTCTTATTTATACCATGTTGTATACTCTAGGCTACCTGGCCTGCAAGATTCTGGACAATTCTCCTTTCTTCTTTCCTGACTTCCCTAAGAATACTGGGATTATAGATGTGGGCCACTGTATCTGGCTTTTCAGGGGAGTTTCTGAGGATTGAACAGATTTGCAGGGTAAGCGCTCCCCCCCCCCCCAGAGTCATCTTATTGGCCCCTGATAGATGTTTCTAAAACAATACTTTGTAGACAACTTTATTATTATTATTATTATTTTGGTAGGAAATTAGATAGGACGTGGAGACTTGAAGTATCATGCACAAAGGAGAAATTCAGAGCCTGAGAGACAGGTAGGCCCCACGAGGCACTCTCAGAAGCTCCTAATGGTCCTTCCTGGGATCTAGCAGGGTCCTCAGGTCCTTAACTCTACCTGGAATGATCAGTTTATCACCTAAATCCAGACAACTGATTTCTTTAAAGAACCAAGGTGACCAGTTCCAGGGCCTCTAACAATGCTTCTTGAGGAAAACCCATCTTCCAGGCACTTTGCATCTTTAGGGTTCCTCTGCCCTCACCACTCCTCCCCACCACCCCCAGTTCCTGGCACTTGAACTCACTACTGGTTTCTGTGAAGGGACATGTCCGTGCTTCATTGATGTGTCCATGGACACATGCAGATCACCAGGGTGGGACAAATTTCAGACCCAGGGTGCCTGGGTTCAAATCCTAGCTCAAGCTCTTTCTGGTAAGGTGACATCGGACTTGGACAGGTCCACGAGATTCCCTATGCTTCAGTGTCCTTGTCTTGTAGCACAGCAGAAGAGCACTGACTTCAGAGTTACCACAAGGACTAGATGAATTAGCACACCTGCAATTCTCAGCTGATGTTATTACATTACCAGATACAAACTGCACACTTGTCCCTGTCCCTCTGGTGAACCATCACACACTCAGGACAGGGCTAGGGATCCTGGGCTACCCTTGAAGGACCCCCATGATTTCTCCAGTCCCCTCAGGACTGGGAGCCCGGGCAGTGGCAGCAGACAGGGTGGGGAGTGCAGCTCGGCTGACAGCAGATCTGCAGGGCAGGGTCCTCACCCTTGGCTATCTGGCTGGGGCTGAAGGTCACAGCTTCATCATACTGGGCCTTGAGCAGTTGGATGTCCTTCAAAGCCTGGAGGGCTTCTGGGGAGACTCCCTCTATACTTTCCAAAAGATTGTAGTTCTCACCAGGGTCCTTAGACAAGTCGTAGAGCAGTGGGGGCTCGTGAGCGGTCAGACGGTTGGCAGCATGACAGGCAGGATCTGGAGTGGTGTCACTGTGGGCGGAGCCTGAGGAGGGGGGGGTCAGCTTTTTACACAAGGAGGAGCAGAGGACAGAGCAGCTGGGGGTCAGCAGCAGGGTTAGGGAGGGGAAGCCAGGGAGGGAAGCAGGGGTACCCTGGGTGTAGAAATGAGCCTTGTATTTCCCATTCCGAACAGCAAAGACCCCGTGGATCTTGTCTGGGTAGGGCGGGTAGAAGAAGACAGACTTCCGTGGGCTCTGAGGGAAAAGTCAGGATGACAGGGTAGGAGAGATCTCTGAAAGCTCTTGTGTAACACCCTGTTATGGGACCCCCTCCTGCGCCCTGCTTTGGCCCACCCAGGATCCTGAGATTATCCCCTGATCCCCTCAGGGGCCACTCATCAAAGGAGACATGAGGCATGGACTCTCCGGCACTGCCCAGATTCATACCTAAAGGAGGTATGACTGACCCTACCTTGCCTGTGCCTAGCAGCAAGGGGCTGATGTCAACACCATCCAAGGTGATGTTGGGCAGTGGAGCCCCGGTCAGAGCTGCCAGGGTGGGCAGTAGATCCAGAGAGCTGGCCAGCTCGTGGGTCACACCTGTGGACAGATGGATGTTCGGTCACTCTGTTCACCATCGAGGCTAGGGGGATGGGGGCCACGGGTCTACAGGGGACTGACCAGGAGTAATGTGACCTGGCCAGTAGACCAAGGCAGGCTCTCGGACACCACCTTCAAAAGTTGTTCCTTTTCCACATCTCAAGAGGCCGGAGCAGCCGCCATTGGACATGCGCATCAACTCAGGACTGAGACACACAAGGAAGTCATCAGTAGCGAGAGGCTAAGGGCCCTGCCCCACTGCTGGTTATGGGTCACCATAGCGTGCCTAGCACCCCTCGAGTCTTTCATACAATCAATAAACAGCAAGGGTGGATGGACCCTAGAGTCCTGGCCTGTGATCGAGCAGGCTCGTACCCGTTATCTGCAGTGAAGATGACTAGTGTCTCTCCCAGCAGACCGAGGTCCCCCACAGCTGTCATCAAGGCCCCTACAGCTCCGTCCAGCTCCATCAAGGAGTCCCCAAATGGCCCACGGCCTGAGCGCTTGGTGAAGCTTTGTCCACTGAACTGAGGGTAGTGGGTGTGCTGGGGGCAGAGACTGGAGTCAGCACTGGCTGGGTACAGGTCTTGGGCAGCCAGGGGGCGGGGCCAGGGTCACTCACGTGGGAAGCGTAGTACAGGAAGAACGGTCGGCCCTGGCGCTGGGCATCAGCCATGAGGTCTCGGGAGAAAGACACATACCGGGCCTCCAGTCCAGGCAGCCAAGGGGGCTGGGCCTCCACCGTCAGGTTGGCCAGCAGTGGAATGGGAACTAGGCCTTGGTCACAGCCACCATTGCAGGGGATGTCTGGTGGGAAGCACGTTAGGTTCTGACAGGGGCCCTGGGGAGAACAGAGAGCGGTTCCTGTGAGGGAGGACTGGCTACGGGTTAGGGTACAGTTGGTATGAGGGCTTGGGTGTTGAGGGGCAGCGGAGGGTCTGGCCGGTTTGTACCTGGTCATGGGAATATGGGATGCCCAGGAATCGGTGGAAGCCCTGATGCGGAGGCAGGAAGGCCCCCTCTGGCCCCACTCCAAGATGCCACTTGCCAGCCATCCCTGTAAGGTAGCCTCGAGCAGCCAGGACTTCGGCTAAAGTCACCTCCTCCAAGGGCAAGCCCCCTTGGGAACTGGGCCCCAGAACTCCAGGGTACATGCCTGATCGAACTGGGAGCCGGCCAGTCAGGAGGGCGGCCCTGTAGTACAAACCACGGAATCCATAATCTGCAAGTCCCACAGAGATGAACACAGAGAGAAGAGGACATACCCACAGAGAGACAGACATGGGATGAGCCAGGGCGAAGGGGAAGGGCAAAGGTCCCTCACTCACCGAGATGGCGTGCACAGAGACACAGGCACATAGAAATCTGTGAACCGTAGTCCACCTTCAGCCAACTGATCCAGGTTAGGGGTGGTAGAACTGGGGTGCCCATAGGAGCCGAGGTCCCCATAGCCCAGGTCATCCGCAAAGATCAGCAGGATGTTAGGTGGACTGGCAGTGCTCAGGCCTGCAGCCAGTGCCAAAAAGGTGGTCCCCAGGGCCCCCATGACAGAGATACAGATGGGCCTGTGTCCTCAGTCCCTTGGTAGGGAAGGCAGAGCGGTTCCAGCAGGCTCGTTCCTTGAGCGCCCAGGACAGCCCCTACCTGAGGCACCAGTCCCGAGCCCTCCGCCTCCCCTCAGCCCCCAGACCCAAATACTCCTTCTGTCTGTAGGTCGACCCGCTGAAGCTCCAGCGAATCTGTCAGAACTCGGAAGGGGGTGGCCTGGGGTGTAACTCCACAGAGCTCCTAAAGGACCAGGGCTTCATTAACGTCACGCGCGGGGATCTGACCCTGTTCACCCAGAGGTGCCAGCACAGGCTTGGGATCAGGAGCAGACGTCACTTCACATTGACCCAGGAGGCTCCGGCGCCATGGGACAAGGGCGGTTCGGAACTGAGGAGGAACTGGTGGTAGACAGCAGCGGTCTCAGGCCGGCTCGGAGACGCCCGCGGTCACGTGACACTCTCCAGAGGGCGGGCTCTGGGACGGGGCGGTACCGAAACCGAGCTAGGTGGAGCTGGGACGGGGCGGGGCGAGGCGGGGCGGAGCTGGGGAGCCGAGTCAGCCCGGTTTGTGTGTCTTTGGGAACCTTCCGGGTGGGGCTGCTGCGGACCTGGGACCGGGGCGGGATAGGGTGAGGATGGAGATTGCTCGCGCGCTCCGGATCCTTATCTGCGCCGGTTGGGGTGTCCCGTGCTGGGCTTGGTAACCTTACTCTCTTTGCTCCTGCGCGGTAGGCTCGGCTGCTGGACTGCCTAGCAGTGCATGCAGCACAGCAATTATCTGGCTCTCCTGCTGTGTCGCTCTTAAATGCGTGTCTGGAGTTCCTCTGGCGAATGGTGGGCTGTTTGTCTCATTTCCTCTGATGAGACACTTGAGGGATCCTTGTTGAAAAGACCTCAGCATCCCCCTTCTGACTGAGTAAAGAGGAAAAACCATGGCGTCTGACCGCAACAAATCAGGAAAACAAATCTGATTGGCTGCTGGCTTTTTTTCTCACAACCACCTTTGGTGAATTTTGTGAAACACAGATCTATCACATTCTTTAAAAATCCTTTCCCTTCTACACGGGTATCTGGTGTTTAAGGTTGAGTGTGTGTGTGTGTATCTGTGGTGTTAGAGCTGGAATGTGTGTGGGGTTTGAGTTAGCGTGTGTGTGTGTGTGTGTGTGTGTGTGTGTGTGTGTGTGTGTGTCTGGTGTTTGAGATGGGTTTTTGGGTCCCTGTGTGGTATAACTTAGGGCACACTACTATTGAGGAACTAATGGGAAGACGTTTCTAACTCTTCATTTATACATTCTTGAATATAACCATTTTTTCCTCTCATCAGTTTTAACTGTTAAGGGAGAGTAACAGATATATCCTTCAGAGGGTGGAAGGGTGGGTTCTTAGTGTACTTCAACATCTAAAGGTCCCTGTGGTAAATGGACTTCCCAGATCTCCCCGCCCCTAAAAGCCCCTGACCTGAGTCACTTTTCCGGAGCAAGTCTCTTCCAGGGTATTTCCTTGCAGGTGGCTGTTCCTAGGAAAGTCATTTGTCCAGATTCTTGGCCTTTGATTCCTCCCCAAGACAGAGTGGCACTCTTAAGACCTCTGGCATCAAGATGGTCATGACCTGAGCACCCAGGAAGGAAGACAGCTGGAGCCAGGTGGGGAGATAAACAGGGTTCTGGAAAGGCCTCCCGACTACAGTAAGGGATCAGACTCAGATTCGTCCAGTGGTCCAACACAGGCTCAGGTCAGGAGCAGATGACATGTGACACTGAGTCGGAGGTGCCCTCCAGCAGGCAGAATGAGGGTGGTTCAGAATGAAGAGTAAACTGGTCATTTTTTTTTTTTTTTCCCACTGAAGTCTGGCTATCTGGGCATCTAGAATTTTCCCCGATGAAATCTGCAAGAAACTGCAGGGGGAAAGTTTGAAACTGCAGAGACCCCAGAGATGGCGGAGGAAGGAGCTGGGTCTGACTGACCTCATGTGAACTATGGGGAGTGGGCTGGGGGGGGGGGTGCAATCTTCAGTTAGTGGCTCTCTTAGTGTCACTTTCCAGCACGGTTTCTGGGTTTGTGCATGGGTGGGGGTTGCCTTCTATTTAGAGT
Organism: Mus pahari; assembly: GCF_900095145.1. Classification (NCBI taxonomy): domain Eukaryota; kingdom Metazoa; phylum Chordata; class Mammalia; order Rodentia; family Muridae; genus Mus; species Mus pahari. The sequence continues at coordinate 54,440,634 of NC_034606.1, forward strand.
CAGGACAGAAAGCTCTTCTGTGGCCCAGAAATCTTTGAAACTGCATTTGGATCTCTCCCAGCTGGTGGCCACTGTGAATTGTAATTTGAAAGGAATCAACCAGAAGCACCTTCTTTCCATCATCGCTAGCTGGGGAACTACCCCAGGACCTACCCCTGATTCTCTGGAGAGCTTGTGTGGGGTTTGCGATGGATGTTATGCTAATTGTGGTACGTTTCCCCTGGGTTCTTGGGGGACTCAGGTGTGTGTACACGTGTAGGCTGCTTGGACTCAGCTCTGACCTAAAGCTGTGGAAAACTTGGAAAGAGGTATCTGAATGCCACCAGCTCTGTTCAAAGCTGAGCTCTGAAGGCCAACCTGTCTTTAGAGATGTGAACTTTCTCTCTCCTTTTTTTTTTTTTAAACCACAGAGCCCCAATTGGAAGTAGCCTGCTAGGGTTGGTTCAGGAAATGGCTTCAGATGATGCCTGGGGCCTTGCTAATTTTGGACAAACGCCCACAGTTGAGAAAGGAGCCCTGTGTTGAGTGGCAGGTCTCTTAGTTCTGTACCTTGCTTGGAAAGGGATGGGAGAGGCCTCTGCATGGGGGTTAAGATAGGGTGATTGAGTTGCAACAGTGGCCTGAGTAGAGTTCTGTGGCTGTTCTTGCACCAGCTTATGTGGGGACCTAGGACGTATCAGGCCTCCACCTTCCCTACCCTATTGCCTCTGCATAATGTCATGGCTATGTATAGGCGTTGAGATGTACAGTCTGATCAGGACCAACAAGGGTAGTTCTCCCAGAAGAGCAAATGTCTTAGGCAAAAACTGAGACCTGATGGAGTCCTACCTGGTTGACCATGTGGGGTTTTGGGGTCTGCTGAAGGCAAGTTTTCAGTTGAGTTATGATCAGGGGCCAGGCTTTGTCATACTCTCTAAAGGAAGGGGGAACCCTGAGACACCCCTTCAAACATATGTTCAGAGGAAGAAGAAGAATTACTGCCAGGTGACACAACAGTAACCCCTGGTCACCAGCTGACCCGTGAATGACAGCTTGCTGGGCAGACAACGAGTTTCCACATGCAAGACCTACTATGATTGTAGTTTATAGCATTATAGGAAAATGAAAATAGGGCCGGAGAGATGGCTCAGTGGTTAAGAGCACTGACTGCTCTTCCAGAGGTCCCGAGTTCAATTCCCAGCAACCACGTGGTGGCTCACAAACCACCCATAATGAGATCTGATGCCCTCTTCTGGTGTGTCTGAAGTCAGCTATAGTGTACTTATGTATAATAATAAATCTTAAAAAAAAAAAAAAAAAAGAACTAAAGAAGGCTCACAAGAAGGATACTCTGTTCCCAAGCAGAGCCAGGCTCCAAAGTAACTACGATGAACATTAGACCTGGTAGTAATGGCAGCCACGGACCTCCACGTGGAATCAGTGTACCTGTAATGAGGGTGAGGTGAGATACAGCCATTACAAGTTCAAGGTCCCGAGAAATGCAGAGGCTGTGAGATGAAGCAGGAACTGATCAAAGACCAGGCCTTTCTTTCTGAATAGGTCAGGAGTCACTTAAAGTGAGTCTGGGGAAAGAAGACTTAAACACCAAAATAACTCTACCATTTTACAAGTCTTATTCAACAAAGCCTCAAAGACTAGACACTGGAAGAAGTTGGTCCAGAATCAGACAGTGATCATTCAGTGGTCATAGATTTTGGAATGTAAGGGTGGTTGGAATAGTTGGAAGGACTGTTTCTATTTGGTAATTAAAGCCAGGGTTCAAGAAATCGGTGGGACGGTAGTATAACATTAGAAGGTCCTTGGTTTAGCAGAGAAAAAGACACCACAGTCCTATGGAGTGTGTATTGAGCATCATTGGCTCAGCTGCCTCCTGGTTGTCTCCTGATGGGGGCTGGAGGATGCTCTTCAAGACCTTAAGAGGTATACTGTGATTGTGTGTTGTGGGGAACGCAATTCCGTGGGAAAAGCACATACTATGCGAGCATGAGGTCCCAGCACATGCATAAAACCTGGGAGGCTAGAGCTTCTGGAACTGCAGTGCTAGGGGAGGGATGGAGACAGATGGGGTCTGGGGGGCTTGCTGCCAGCCAGTCTACATAAACCAGTAAATTATAGGTTCAGTGAAAGAGCATGCAAAAAAAAAAGAAAAAAAAAAAAAAAAAAAAAAAAAAAAGAAAAAAAAGAAAGAAAGAAAAAGAAAGAAAAAAGAAAAAGGAGGAAAAGCCAGGAGGTGGCACATATCTTTAATCCCAGCACTTGGGAGGCAGAGGCAGGCAGATCTCTGTGTTTGAGGCCAGCCTGGTCTACAGAGTGAGTTCAGGTCTGCCAGGGCTACACAGAGATTCTGTCTCCAGACAAACAAACAAAGGAAAATAAAGAGGAAATCGATAAAGGAAGTCACCTCCTAGTGACCTCTGTCCTCTATGTGTTTATACACACATGCTATACATACATTCTCTCTCTCTCTCTCTCTCTCTCTCTCTCTCTCTCTCTCTCTCTCTCACACACACACACACACACACACACACACATACACAAAGAGCAACATCCTTGGACAGCTCTGGAGAGGCTGATTGTTGGGCAGGAATGAAGTAAAAACTCAGCCAAGAAGCAGAGTGAAGGAGTGAAGCGATGCTGGTGGGCCAGAGGCCATGTGATTAGGCAGGCTCGTGAGGTCACCTTGGCAGCCAAGCAGTACTCTGTAGCCCGGGACACCTTTGACTCATTAGCCATAAAGTCACCCTAGCCTGAGACAAAACAGAAAGCCACACTAGGGGAGGCGGAAGAGATCTGGGCTTTAGGAATATGTCCTGGATTTGGCTGCAACACAATGGAGCAATTCCTGGATATGACTCATTCCTGGATCTGGAGGCCTCTACTGAATGCCAATCCTGACAGAGACATTCAAGGCCACCCCCACCCCCTCCCAAGGGAAGTACAGGCTTTAGGCAGAAAGGCATGCCTTAGGGGAAGAAGAAAGTCCATGGGCTCAGGGGTGATTGGCACTGGCTAGTAGTTTGATGGCCCTTAACAAACACTGGTGCCCTTGAGTTCACTGGCCAAACGGGGATTTTTTTGGAGGTCAGCAGATGCATCATATGCTGTTTCTGTCTTGCCATGCTACCCACAGACTCAAGTGATCCTTCTACTTTGGCTTCCCTAGAAATACACACACACACACACACACACACACACACACACACACACACACAAACACACAAACACACACACACACATGTTTGCGACTATGGCTTGATTCACCATGCCAGGCTGGGACTTAACATGGATATATTAAATATGTGAACATCCTGTGTTAATTTCCTAGTTCTCACTCTTCTGAATCAGACAAAGAGCTCTCCAGCTCTCTTTTTGTGTGTTATTTGATACCAGTGAAGATTAAACCCAAAACCTTACAAATGCTAAGCAAACACTACCAGAGAGCAGTGATACTCAGCTTCTACACCAAGTTGCTACCCCAGTCTCATCTCCTGGAGTGATCCCTGTGCTTCCCAGTGCCTTTGTCTTATGGGCCCTAAAAGTTGCTTGTGTTTTTCTCCTGTATCAAGTGAGCAAACACTAAACCTCAGTGGCTTATAATTGGTATTTATTTATTGCTTACATTAAGCCTACATCACAACATAGGTGAGGACTGTGGAATTTTTTTTTTTTTTTGCTCCATTTAGTCATTTAGGAACCTAGCTAAAGAAATATATTTTAAAAATATAAAAATATGTTTAAAAATTTATTTTATTTTGTTGTGTGTACAGGTCTTTTGCCAGCCTATATGTCTGTACCATGTGTGTGCATGGCTGAGAAGTCTGGAAGAGGACATCAGTTCCCCTGGGACTAGAGTTATAGACAGTTTTAAATAGCCATGTGGGTCCTGGGTATTGAACCCTGGTCCTCTGCAAGGCTAGCCAATGCTCTTAACTTTGGAGCCATCTCTCCAGCCCTGAAACCATTTTTTGACATGTGGATTTAAAGGCATGTTGGAGTCCTGTAGTTGGCCTTTGATACTTTGTAGGTTCTTCTTTATTCCACCTTTCTCCACCCCATTTCTTCTACCATTTCAACCCCCTAGCACTAGACAAGAGAGATAAAAGGATAGAGAAGGAAGGAAAGAGATCCCTGAATAAAGTCAGGGGTTGGAAAGGGGGCAAAGGTATTGTGGGACTACTTCCTGCTGATTAGGGGCATTAAGTTTCTTGGGGCAAGTTTGATCTTTGCCATTGGATACTTAATTTCTTCTTGTTTCATCTTTGTGAAGCTACTTAACAAGCTGCCACCAACAGCAGCCAACAACCCACACCAAACAATCAACAACCTAACCCACCCCTCAAGGTCCTAGCATCCATATCCCCTCTGAACAGTCCCCAGACTGCCAAACATCACACAATTGCAAAAAAACTATCTGCAGCTGGCAAAAGCACACCTCGGCTAGAGCACAAGGCAAATCATAGTCAGCTGCTGTGGACAGTCCGAGGCCGCCCCATATCCCCGCACCTGGGATTAAAGTGAAAGCACATTTTTATATTTCTGTGGTTTAAAAAAAAAAGAAAAGAAAAAAGAAGCCAAAACAGTTATAAAATTGTCACGGCAGAGTCCCATAACCGATCAGCAGGAGGATAAAGAGAGAACATTCAGCACAGTGTGGCTGTGAGTCAGGCTGTGCTTGTAGGTTAGGCTTAGGAGCTATGCACATCAGTACTACCTAAATCAAACCCAAGACCCTGCTTAAATGCAGAAGAAACTAAGAGAAAAGGCTTTGGCTGAACCCAGAACCTGGAAGCTCAAGTGTTACTTTCTGACTCTTCAGTGTGCTGACTGGCAAAGAGTAACTCTTAGGGGATTGATTCAAACAAATGCTTGTCTTTCAATCTTTCCTAGTTAACTTTTCTTTTTCTTTTTTTTGGTTTTTCGAGACGGGGTTTCTCTGTATAGCCCTGGCTGTCCTGGAACTCACTTGGTAGACCAGGCTGGCCTCGAACTCAGAAATCCACCTGCCTCTGCCTCCCGAGTGCTGGGATTAAAGGCCTGTTGCCACCAGGCCCGGCTTCTAGTTAACTTTTCTATTGCAGTAAGGACACCATGATAACTTATAGAAGTAAGAGTTTATAGGGCCTTGCAGATTCTGAGGGTGAGTCCCTGGTCATCATGGCAGGGAGCACGGCTCAAAGCAGGTAGTCATGATGCTGGAGCAGTAGCTGAGAGCTTACATCTAACTTGCAAGTGAAGTGGAAACTTAAGGATTTTTTTTTTTTTTTTTTTGGAGAGTCAATTACATTAGATGATGTTTTGCTGGGGCAGACACGTGAAGGAGTGTCTTCCTGAAGCGGACACAGATGAAAGACTAAGGCAGACTCATGAAGGAGCGTTTAACTGAAGCAGACATAGGAGAGAAGATGTTCTGCCAAAGCAGACATGTGAAGGGACACAATGATGAAGGATTCTTTGCTAACAACATGCAATTATTGGTCCACTTTACATTGCATGGTTGAGATGCATTTGTTAGGACTCCGAGGACTGAGGTTAACTGGATTCATGTGCTGAGGCAAGGCCTGTGCTGAGGCAAGGCACGTGGAGGACACAATGTTTGGAGGCATGGGGAGGACATGTGATGTATAAATAGGACTCCACAGAATGACAGCGACAGAGCTTGGCTTGCTGGTACAGCTAGCTGTGCAATGCTTGTGGGTCTCTAGTCTTCATCGATTTTCAGTGCCCTGAGAGAGGCACCTCCTATTCAAACTGGCCATACATGAGTCTATAACCTACCCGAACCCTGGATTTTACAGTTGTTAAGACAGAGGCGGTGGGAAACTATGGCATAAAGGATTATTTGAGGGGATGTGGATAGCATTAGATCTTGTGTGTGAGAGTTGGGTATAATCCTCTGGTAGAATTTGTAAAGCCCTATGTTTAATCTTCAGCACTGCAAGACAACAATAATTCAGGATACGCAGGTAACATGTGAGACAGATGCCCAAATTCTCAGTGCATGAAATGGCCACATGAATTTGATTACTACTACTGTGTTTTGTAGCTTGGATTGTGTGAAATGAATGTAAAATACAGAATGTGGGTTAGGAAAATAGCTTAATGGTAGCATAATTGTCCAGTACACAAAAGTCCTCAATTCAATCCCTGCTACTGTAACAATAACAAACAAGACAGAATTTCTATTTATTTATTTATTTATTTATTTATTTATTTATTTATTTATTTATTTATTTTTCCAAGACAGGGTTTCTCTGTGTAGCCCTGACTGTCCTGGAACTCACTCTGTAGACCATACTGGCCTCAAACTCAGAAATCTGCCTATCTCTGCCTCCCAAGTGCTGGGATTAAAGGTGTGTGCCACCACTTCCCCACTTCCCGGCCTGTTCATCTATTTATTGATTGATTGATTGATTGCCTTTCTGAGGAAAAATCACCTAACAGTTATATGTACTGAATATGGTTGATAAATTTTTTTTAAAAAAGGTCAATTTCAACAATATAATCTACAGCCCTCCTATTGTAAAACACCTGAAAATGCCAATTAAAATTTGAATAATTATCCTTTCTGTGTGTATCCCAGCTTGAAAGACACCAAGTGAAGAGGAAATCGAAACCAATAGAGAAAACTCGTGTGAAATCTGGAACATTCACCACACCAGGATCTTAAAGTCTGGGGTTTTAAGGATGCATAGGAGCCAAGATGTGAGAATGTGACCAGAAGTTGGAGAAAAGATGCCCATATCAAATAAGTACCGAAAAGATGAGGAAAAGGAAGTTGATTTCCAGGAAAGAAAAATGAATAATCTGGGGAGCTGAAGAAATAACTTATTGGTTAAGAGCATGTGTTGCTTTTCCGGAGAACTCAGGTTTAATCTCTAGCACCTCCATGGTAGCTCACAACCATCTATCTATAACTGCTATCCGAGAATATCTAATTCCCTCTCTTAGCCTCTGCAGGCAATGAATGCACGTCACCCATTAATGCAGGTAACACACCCCCACAAAACGAAGAAGAAAAAGAAAATGATTTTTGTGATGATTCACCAGATGGAAATCAAATTTCACTTAAAAATGCAAGTATAGATGCACACCTAAATGGTACAGGGTTTAAAGACAAGTGACCCCGGTAGGTTGGTAACCCAGAGTCATCTGGCTGGAGCAAATGATAATCACCTCTGGAAGTGAATTTGACTTCTCCAGGTTCCTGTAGATGAAAATTAGCCAGCGCTTGCAAGTCAGAGGCAACAGGATTGCCTCAAGTTTGAGACTAGCCAGGCCAGTCATAGCTACAGAGCAAAGTCTGTTATAAACAACAACAAAAACCACACACACACACACACACACACACACACACACACAAATAAAAATGACAAAACACCTAAATGTACTTCTTTTTTAAGTTTCATAAGATTTTAAAAATTCACTGGGCAAGATAATGCAGGATTTTGATCCCAGCACTTGAAAGAGAGAGGCAGGCAGATCTCTTTGAGTTCCAAGCCAGTCTAACGTACAAAGTGACCCCTGCCCCTGGTCAGCTGGGACTGCATAGTAAGACCTTACAATAGCCCCCACCTTTAAAAAACACAAATTACAGCTGAGCATGCCGGTATCTGCCTGTAATCCCAGCACTTGGGAGGCTGAGACAGGAGGATCACCACTAGTTTGAGGCCAGCCTGAGCTACATAGAGGATACCAAGATAACTTCCGCTACAAGAGCGAGCCGATCTCAACAAAGAAACAAAATAGACAAAAACTAACCAAACTAAACAATGTATCCTAGACTGGAATTAAAAGTTTCTGATCCTCTGCCTTAACCTTTTAAGTACTGGGGTCTCTTTCTTAAGTGACAGAAACTGTAATTCTGTGCTTTAATCCTTAATTTTTATTTATTTATTTATTTATTTATTTATTTATTTATTT
>NC_034606.1:54450078-54454364 GCF_900095145.1 Mus pahari
GTGTGTGCCACCATGCCCGGCTTGAAACCACTTTCAATGTTTGGTTTGTAGGTCAGATTTTAGATTTTTTAAATTTTAGAGCTTGTTTTTTCAAATTAATAATTAAAAAAAAAATCTATTCTTTTCTCATACAGTAATCCCCTCTGCAGCCTCCTCGCAGGCCCCACCCACCTTGTCTCTTTTCCAAATCCACTGCTTCTCTTTTTCCTTTTAGAAAAGGGCAGGCCTCCCTGGGATATCAAGCAAACATGGCATAACAAGATAGAACAGGACTAGGCATAGAAGACTGCCTCACACCAAGGCTGCATGAGGGAACCCAGTGGGAGGGAAGGTCTCACAAGCAGGCAGAGGGGTCAGAGCCGGCCCCACTCCCGCTGTTAGGATGCCGACAAAAACCCCAAGCTAATGCTTTAAAAGTACTTATTACTTAACCAACATGTTTTTAAAAATGACAAGGTGGTTGGATTTATAGGATCTTGTTTCAAAAGTTACTATAAGATTTTAGAAATTAAACGGGGTGGTATTGAAGAAAGCGTATGAATATAGATCAATGGAAGAAACGGAGTCCATAAATAGACCACACGTATATGGCTGGCTGACTTTCAACAAAAGTGCAAAGGCGATCCAAGGTAAAAGGACAGTCTTTCAAAAAATGGTGCTGAGATGTCCTTAGAATAGGCAAAATCAGAGTCACAAAGGCCTTCAGTGAAAAGGGAACAGGAGACGGTTGGTTGATGGGGAGCATAAAAAATTCTGTTTTAACCATGTATAAGTGTGAAGTTGTGTAACATTAATTATGTGCATATGTATGTAACTATCATACTATCCATTTCCAGAAGGTTTTCATCATGCCAAATGAAAATGTAATGCCATGCAAGTGTTACTATAATTTTTTTTTTGAGTCAAGGTCCTATTATGTATCCCAGGGTGGTCTTAAACTAATCTTGCCCCAGTCTCCTAAGTGGCAGGGTACAGGGGTGAGAGGACTCAGTGGGTTTCCACTGTGAGCAACTCCATCCCTAGGCTGTATAAGAAAGCTAGCTGAGCATGAGCCACCGAGGAACCAGTAAGCAATGTCCCTCCATGGTCCTTGCTTCCTTCCTTCCTCTGCTGACTCTCCTCAGAGACTGAACGTGTCTACAGACGTGTCAGCTAATAAACTTTTTCCTTCTCCAAGTTGCTTTCAGTCAAGGTGTTTATTGCGCCAACAGAAAGAAAACTAGAACAACGGGCAAAGATGCTCGCTGCCAAGCCTGAAAACCCGAGTTGATCCCTGGGGTCCATACAGTGAAAGAGAACAGACTGACTCGTGTAAGTTTTTTTTTTTTTTTTTTTTTTTTTGACCTCTATACCCAGTTATGGAATGTGCATGGCCCCCTACCCCTTAAATGCATTGTACTAAATAATATTGTTAAAGACTTTTAAAATGAGGGCTGGGGTTGTAGTTCAGTGGTAGAGTTCTTGCCTAATGTGTATGAGGTCCTGGGCTTGATTCCAACACACACACACACACACACACACACCACAAATTTAACTTTTTTTTTTTTTTTTTTGGTGATTCTAGAATTGAGCCCAGGGTCTCACCAATATTAGGCAAACATTCTACCACTAAGACGTACCTCCAAACCCTAAAACATGCCTCTGCGCAACCAGACACCCCTGAGGAAAAACATTCTTGACACCAAAACGAGAAATGAAATTTATTCCTGAATCTTCAAAGTAAAACTATTGAGCTGGATGTGCTGGTGTACACCTTTGATCCCAGCATTTGGGGGGCAGGGGTAGGCAGATCTCTGTTCTCTGGGAGTTTAAGAATAGCCTAGTCTACATGGTAAATTCCAGGACAGCCAGGGTTATATATAGAGAGACCCTGTCTCAAAAAACCAACCCCCCCCCAAAAAATTCCAAAAAACCACCACCACCAACTCCACCACCACCAAAAACAAACCAAGGGAAACCAACAAACCAAAAGTCTGTAGCTGGAGTGGTAGAGAGCTTATGAGGCATATAAAGCCCTAGCACCGGGCAGGTAGATGTCTGAGAAAGGCAGAAGGGACAGGATTCAAAGGTATAACACACGGGAGAAATATTATTTTGGGACAGTCCCTCACTACATAGCCTTGGTTGGCCTGGAACTCACTGCATAGATCAGGTTGGTTGGCTTCAATCACACAGAGATCTGCCTGCCTCCACCTCTAGAGTGGTGGGGTTAAACGTGTGTGCTGTTGGGGATTGGTTGTAAGGCTTTGATTCTATCGGGAATCTATCTGTGTGTTCAGACGACCGAGGTCCTTGTCCCCAGTTGGTTTTTGATCGATGAACGGATGCCAGCGGCCAATGGCTGGGCAAAAGGAGATGGGGTGGGACCCTTAGATTTTCTCAGGCTAGGACAAGGGAGAGAGGAGAGACAGAATCGCAATGACTCGGGGGAGAAGGATGGATGGGACAGATGTAGGAACTGCAGGAGCGAAAGCCAACCAGCCCTGTGAGAATTCGGGTGGCGGCCACTGGCCACTTCCCTGATTCGGCCTGGGGTAGCAGAGGAAGGTTTAGGAGTGCCCAGCCTTTGAGGTAGCCAAGGCATTTTAAAATTAACTGGTGTGTGTGTGTGTGTGTGTGTGTGTGTGTGTGTGTGTGTGTGTCTTCCATTCATGAATCCAGATAGCTCCTGGGTGCGTGTGGGAGTGTGACCTGCTGGGAGCCCAAGTGGTACAGCTAAACTCAATACTGCTGTGTGCCACCAAGCCTAGAAAAAAATTGTGACTAGGATATAGGTAAATACTTCTTAGGTAGAACCCAAAGTATATTAACAATAATACTGAAGAAGAGGACTGGATTCTATAATGAAAAGTTAGACCAAGTGAGGTGGCATAAACCAATAATCCTATGCTGGGATGAAGCAAGACTATAGGTTCAAGAGCAGTGTGACTGGAACTGTGTACACACACACACACACACACACACACACACATACACACTCCACAGTGAGATGTGGTGGTGCACACCATTAATTCCACCACCGCAGGTGGATGTCTGTGAGTTTGAGGCTAGCCTGGTCTCTTTGGTCTATATAGTAAGTTCCAGGCCAGTCAGGGATACATCCTGAGATGTCTGAAATAAAACCCACAAGATTATCATGAAAAGGTGAGGCAAGAAGTCATAGGTTTATTTCCTGGGTTTTAGGGGGCCAGGAGTGGTAGCATATGCCTTTAATCCCAATACTTGGGAGGCAGAAGCAAATGGATCTCTGAGTTTGAAGCTATCTTGGCCTACACAGTGTATCTTGGGATAGCTAGACCTATGTAGAGAGACCCTGTCTCAAAAACTCCAAATAAATAAATGAATGAAAATTATTTATGATTTTTCTTTCTCCTCTCTCTTTTTCCCCTCCTATGTCTCTCTCAGTATATGTTCTTTCCATCCTCAGCCCCGTAATCTCAGGTCCATGTAGTCCAGGTTGGCCAGGATTTCATACTTGTTATCCTCCTGCCTCATCCTGCAGGGTCCTGGATTGTGGGCTTGCACCGCCATGAATAATCCCCACTAGAGCCTCTACTGTGTCTGGCTTGAAGGAGACTTACTTAGTCTTCTTAGTTAAACGAAGACAATAACAGTGATTTTCTCAGTGATCCTGCGCCACTGACCGAATTAATGCACGCAATATACTTAGAGTAGCATGTAGCGTGCCCAGCTGTTGCTTTTTTTCTTCTCAACTCAAGCAGTTTTCCTCAAGCTTTGTCAAGATCTGGTGAGAAAGTCAATCTCTGTGAAATAGAGACCATTGCCTGCCCTCACTAGCTGTGCAGTGGGAACTATATTACCCTTTGTGTTCCTCAGGGCCACATGAAAGATGTCTTGGACTAGTGGTCCACCATGGAAGGGACAGATCCTATTTGTTCAGGATTATCCCATAAATCCATGCTGAGCATGAACTTATAACCCTGAAGCATCAAGCCTTCCCTGGGACTACCCACCTGTCGCCGTAAGGTACTGCAGAAGTAGGGCAGGGTCATCTAACTGTCACACCAGAAAATGAAAAATTTAACACAGATACATTTGAAAAGACTAAGAATGAAAGAAACCACAAAATCAAACTCAAGTGAAAGCCAAATAATAATTAATAATAAATATAAAATCAGAACATGAAGATTTACGCATGTACCATGTAGAGCTTCTAAAAATACAATAGGCTTGACAGCAAATTAAACACAGTTAAAGAGAGAATTACTGCTATGGAAGTTGGAATTGTGAAAACTATCCAGAATGCAAAAAAAAAAAAAAAAAAA
>NC_034606.1:54454862-54456233 GCF_900095145.1 Mus pahari
CAGGGTTTTTTTTTTTAAAAAAAAAGGTAAAGACTCAGGCATGGCGGTATACATCTGTAAACATGGTGACGTAGATCGGTAAGCCTATCACTGAGGTTGAGACAGGAGGATTACAAGTTGAAAGCCAGCCTGGGGTGCATGCTAAGACTCTGTGTCATACTCAGTATTCTATTGTTGTGAAGAGAAATCATGACCAAGGCAACTCTTATGAAAGAAAGCCTTGATTTAGAGCTTGCTTACAATTTCAGAGGTTCAGTCCGTTTTCATCATGGTGGGTAGCATGGTGCAGGCAGGCAGTCATGGTGCTAGAGAAGTAGCTGAGAGTTCTACATTCAGAGCCTAAGGCAGTAGGAAGAAAGAGACTCTGGCCTTGGTATGGGCTCTTTGAAACCTCAAAAATCACCAACAGTGAAATAGTTCCTGGACTAAGACCTTCTAATCCTTTCAAATAATGGTGACCAAGTATTCAAACCTATGAGCCTGTTGAGGGCCATTCTCATTCAAACCACCACGCTTAACTGTCTCTGTCTTAAAAACAACTTAACAAGGCTAGAGAGGTGGCTCAGCAATCAACTGTGTGTCTTATTTTTGCAGAGGACTTGAGTTTGGGGGTGGCTCACAACCCTTTTCTGATGTCTAAGGTACCTATGCTCCCATGCAAAAGCCTACACATAAAACACACACTCATCTGTATAATTAATAAAATAAATCTTGAAATATCAAGCAGGGGCAAAACAAGATATTTTAATGAAAGACAAAGCACTAACATTACATGACAGATGGGAACTTTCTAAGGGATGTACTTTCACAAAGATAACTGAAGACCTGGAGATCCCAAAGAGTGAGAAGCAAGAAAGAGCAGCCAGCGAGGGAACTAGCCGTCATAAGATGAACTCTGGAGTACTCATTGTTTGACCAGGGGAGCAGTAACAAAAACGGGTAACTTTTAAGTTAAACAAAGTGGGCAACACCCTATAGACTAAGAGGATCCACTGGAGCTTGCTATACATTCTTTTTATTATATGTAAAAGGGTACTAATTAGTTTAATGTTTATTAACTATATAACTTAGGTGTAGTTGTGAATCTGACAAGAAAGATGGCATCACTTCCAAAACAATGAGAGGAAGGAGAGGGAAGCAAAGAAAGCTTGATCAATTAAATGGAAAGTGGAAACAGAAGAAAGCCACACAGAGAAAGGACAGCACACAATGAATGATGGAAATTAATTAAGATGAATGGATAGCCGGGCAGTGGTGGCGCATGCCTTTAATACCAGCACTTGGGAGGCAGAGGCAGGCGGATTTCTGAGTTCGAGGCCAGCCTGGTCTACAGAGTGAGTTCCAGGACAGCCAGGGCTACACAGAGAAACC
>NC_034606.1:54457198-54486175 GCF_900095145.1 Mus pahari
TCTGACTCCCTCTTCTGGAGTGTCTGAAGACAGCTACAGTGTACTTACATACAATAAATAAATAAATATTTAAAAAAATAATTAAAAAAAAGAAATGATCATTATACACACATAAATATATATATACACACATATATAGATATATTGATAATAGATATATAGATACAAATGCTCACACTGGTTTTCATTTTTAATGCTTAAAAACATGTATTACATATATTAAACCTTTAAAAAAAGATTTCAAACGATTTTATGAGTAGGAGTTTTGTGCTTGAACTTTATGTATTTGCATTGAATACATGCAATGCTTCCTGAGGCCAGAAGGGGGCATCCGAGCCACTGGAACTGGAGTTACAAATCCTTGTGAGCCATCCTGTTGGTGTTGGGAACTAGACTGGGTCCTGTAGATCCTCGTAATCACCGAGCCATCTTTTCACCCTTTGTTTGCTTGCTCTGTTTTTGTTTTTGGAGACAAGGATGGTCTGTGTAGCCCTGGCTGTCCTGGAACTCACTTTGTAGACCAGGCTAGTCTTGAACTCAGAGATCCACCTGTGCACCACCAGGCCTGGCTTGCTTGTTTTTGTTTTTGTTTTTGTTTTTGTTTTTTTGAGATGTAATTTCATTATGTAGTCCAGCCTGTCCTAGAATGTCCTAGATTTTCCTCCTTCAGCTTCAAGATACAAGGAAGATCTTCACAAACTGCACAAATACCAGTATTGTCCAGACCATCATTCCTGGGTCATAATGCAGGTAGAAATCATTAATAGCTTGTCCACAAACATATAGTCTTCATTTGAAAATGTAAATAAGCATATTCTTGTAACCCCTGACCAAAAATATATAACAGAAAACTAAAAAATGAAATAAAAATATTACATATCAACAAGTATAACTCAAACGATGAGTGGAGATTACCCATGCTGAATGTTTGTGAAGAGCTTAGAAAAGAAAAATAAGTAACACAGGAAATGAATCAGATAACTATCTAGCTCAGTGAGTTTAGCCAAAACTAAAAAGCAATGTAGAGAAAAACAAAATAGCATAAAAAAAAAAAAAGAGCCGAGCAAACCCAACAAGCTCGGAGGCTGACGGAGTGATGGAGGCTGACGGACTGATGGCCGTGAGTTTGAGGAGGCCTGGGATACATCGCAAGATTCTCGCTCAAACATCAAAGAGCAAAAAGCTGAATCTTAAGAGATTCTTATTCCTAGAGAAAAATCAGACTCAAAATGAGATGGACTATGAATATACCTTTAGATACAACATAATCAGGAGTAATAAATACACACATGCACACACACACACAGACACAGTGGGGATCTAGACAGCTTTATAGTCAATCAATTTAGCACTCAGAATTTCACCTACTCCACAGCGAGGGGGTTGGAGCCGAAGTGAAGTTCGGTGTAATCTTCTAGAGGATGGTTTAATCTCCGGCTTACTTAGACAGCCAACAAGCTGAGCTGCACTGTGTACCAGGGCTTGGACACAGCAGAACCGGAGAGGCTAATAAGACCCATCTCTACAGGGGGCCCACCTTCTGGCAGGGAAAGACAGATACTAAGCAACCACAAAAAGGCATCACAGTGCCTTGAAAGACAATGGCAGCCTTACAAAAAGAGAAACCAAATCGGCACAGAAGAGAGCCATCAGCAAAGAAGCACGGGGTGAGGTGGGTTCACAAAGGGAGAGATGCAGCCTGGGAGAGGAAAGGCATCTTGGAGATGGCCTGGGTGAGCTGAGGAACAGGAGGGAGAAGGATGCTTGCAGGAATGATGGATGGAAGGCGGGAAGGGATACCCATGGATGTGGGAGAGAGGCAAATTATGGAGCAAACAGAGGAGCCTACAGGGCCAAGCAAGGTCAACCAGAGGGCCAGTGGGTACCGATGGAAGTATGAATCACAGGCCAGAGTAAACTTAGGGTGTGGACATGCTGAGCATGGAGACTGTCACTGGAGATTTGGGTGTCTCCAGGGGAGGCTTAAGTAGTGGACCCTTGGCAGTGGCCCAGAAGGCAGCTGCAGGAGTAGAGGGCTGAGAACTGGCTCGGGCCAGGCCATTGTGTATTTGCTCTTAATCCCATCCACATGCCCCGCACTGTTCTGAATGCACCAGTCACAAATCTTTCTCCATCCTCCAAGTCTTTTGAAGCTGTGTAACCAAAAGTGCACCAGGAGGTGGGGAAGAAGTGTGTGGATAGCCAAAATAAGATCTTTCCAGAATTTTGGCCCTGGTGTTTGAAGATAGGGCCAAGGCAGTGTCGTGTCACCTTCCCTGGGAGATGGGGTCTGATGGGCCTGAGGGAGGACAGCTGGGGCTGCTCAAGAGGCTTGGGAGAGGTAAGGAGGAACCTGAAGTTATCCTCAACAAAATAATCACTAAAACACCTCTAACCCATTAATCTGCTCTCCAGGAACCCATTGGGAAAACACCCATGTGTAAGTGTTTCTGGGCATTGTTACTGTTGCTGTTCAGCAGGGAGCAGGCTGGGGTACTGTGAGATTCACTAAGCCCGCAGGCCAGGCATTGTGCAGGCCACAGGCTCGATGTCACCCTGGGAGTGTGAAGGGTAGTTGAGGCCAGAGATGGGGTCAGTCTGCAGGCAGCTGGTTTTAAAAAAAAAAAAAAAAGTGATACTTTTCCCCCAAAAGCTTGGCAACAAAGACCAAACATAATTAGATTCACTCAGCAAGGGAGTTGTCAGGGGGAGGCTTAGGGGCTCCCATGAGGTCCAGTTTGGGATAGTGAGCCTGAAAGGGTAAGACCCAGGGCTCTGGGTCCATTCAGGTCAAGGACATGTTTACAGAGTGCCCAAGGCTGGCCAGCTGCCTGATTGAGGACATAGGATTCCTCCATTCCTGTCTCATCACTGGTGAACTCTAGCCATCATTTTCCACCAGCAGGCAGCTAGCTTTAGGGGAAAGGGAGGCTGGAAATAAAAGATGGGTGGAGATTTTGATGGGAGGGATTGGGTTTAGCCAGAGGGAGTTGGGGCAGGGGTCAAGGCGGAGAGGAAAGAGGCAAGGGAGGAAGATGTTAGAGACTCCAGGGTCAGGAAGCAGAATTTCCTCTCTGGGTTGGAACACAGGAAACCCAGCCCCGAGCTTCCCCAGGTGCTTCCTGGAGATAAGGGAGACTCTCCTCTCCTGCTCCTCTGACATCCTGCCCTAACCCCTAGGGTACCCTAAGTTGCACCACTCGGGCACACCTTGGGAGGGGCTTGGAGGTCAGAGCCTACTGGGGCTTCACTTCCCCAAGCACGGAGGGGTCCACCCAGGCTTGAGGGTAGCAGGGAACAGTCGCACAGAAGCGCTGGAGACTCAGCTCTGCCAGGTAAGCGGGTTTTTAAAGGGAGGTTCTTTAGGGAGAAGGCTCTTCCTCAAGGGGTAGTGATGTGGGAATGAGCCAGGTGGTCCATGGAGGACAATGCTGTGTGGTTGCGATTGGTCAGAGAGCCCTATATGGAGTCATGAAACATTTTGGGAAGGTGGTGGATCCGTGGGGGGAGTGCGGGCTGTTCTGGGGGGGCAGTCTAAGCCAAACACTGTTCTGTGTGGGGTGAGGGCATTTCTGAGGTGACCCAGGTGGTCAGGGGGTGGGATCTGGGGAGGCTCTATCGTGTATAGGACCAGGGTAGTCCAGGGTTATTCCTGGGATGCGCAGGAATAGCCAGTTTTGTGGGCGATCCAGGGTTGCTCACGGAGAGGGTAGGAGAGGCTGTGGCTGAGGGGATGTTTTCTGCCACTGGCAGAGTTCCCGGCCAGGCTGCTCCGCAAAAGCTGTCCAGTTTGTGCCGCCACCGATGAGTGGCTCTCTGGGGCCTTTAGGGGGTGAGGTGTAAGTCTAGGTATGCGGTAGAGTGCAGTGGAAGGCAGTAGACCCTACTGAGTCAATTCATCCATTCAGGGGCTACACCTTTCTGGGCCTTGGGAGCTGGGCCCCCGTGCGTTGGGCACTTCCGAGGCAGCGCCGGGCTAAGGCTGGCACGCCACGCGGGCGGCGCCTGAGTTGGTTCACTCGCAGCGCTCCCCTCCCCGCCTACTCGTCACCCCCTCCCGCGTTGCCACGACAACGTGTGAAACTAAAATTCAGTTCCCCGTCGCAGGTGGAGACTAGTGGCGCCCCCTCCCCTAAGCCTTTCCTCGTAGGTCGCGCCCCCAGCCTGCTGTCGCTAAGGTGACGGGGAGGGGGCGACCAGCTGCAGGGTTGAGCTACCCAAGGTGCGGGAGGCCACAGAGTCCGGACAGACTCCCTAAACTCGGTTGCGGTGGGGGCCGAGAGGAACACCCTGGGCGCGGTTAGAAGGGTTGGTTTGGGGGGCGCTCCCGTGGACTGCAGCTCCGCCCTGCTCACGCCTGGGGTCTGCTTCCCTCCGACTCCCACCCAGCACCGTGCTCAGGTGACCCCATCACCTCCTTGGGGTCTGGAGTGGGGTCTGCAGGCTGGGGAGATTTCCACCCCGGGACACCAATTTTCCTGCTTGTCTCTCCCTTTCAGTCGGCCTGTGGGTCCTCTTGCCCCGACGCGTCCCCCACCCAGCTTCAGAACCCTCCGTCACCCCAGTACGGTGGTCTGCGACGCTCGCCTGCAGCGGAAGCGCGGCGTGCCATCCCCCCGCTGTGTCAGCCACTCCCCCTCGACAGCCAACCCCCCTCCTCGGCGCGGGCCCCCGGCCCCCGCCCTCTGCACCACACGCCCACGCCGCCCCGACCCCGCGGGGGACCCCAGTTTCCCGGCCCCGGGCTTCCCATCCCCGCCTCCGGCGCGGCCCCCTCCCCGCCTCCGCTCCGCTCCGGGCTCGGGCCCCCTCCCCCCGCCGCCCCCGCCCCCGGGGAAGGCAGGCGCCGCTCGAAGCCGGGGCCGATGCAGCTAAACCGTGCCGCCGTCGCCGCCGCCGCTGCGCCTGCGGAGCCCCCGGAGCCGCTGTCCCCCGCGCTGGCCCCGGCCCCGGCCCCCCCCGGCCCCCTCCCGCGTAGCGCGGTCAGCGGGGCTCCGGCGGGGGGTCAGGGGGGGCCAGGGCGCCGCGCGGAGTCCCCGTGCGCTCCTCTCTCCGCCGGGAACAGTCCGGGCCCGGGCGCTAGCACCGGGATGGACGGCCCCGGGGCCAGCGCCGTGGTCGTGCGCGTCGGCATCCCGGACCTGCAACAAACGGTGAGCCTTCGCGATCTTGCCGTACCCCTGTGTGGCCCGCTAGCGGTGACCCCCGCCGGGCGCGCCCTGCGCCAGGACCCCCGGCCGTGGCCACTCGCCCCTCCCCCGCCGCCTCCGCGGGACCCTCCCCATCGCCGGGGCGGGGCCCTGGAAGCCCAGCCCCGGGGCGGGGCCTCGGCCTCTGCGCGGTGGCGCGGGGTCCCTGCTCTCGCTCCCCAAGTAGCCCTCCAAAGCGGGGCCCGGGGCGCGGTGCCCTGCGCCCGCAGGTCCGGGCTCACGACTCGCTCCGCTGCAGAAGTGCCTGCGTCTGGACCCAACCGCGCCCGTGTGGGCCGCCAAGCAGCGTGTGCTCTGCGCCCTCAATCATAGCCTTCAGGACGCGCTCAACTACGGGCTATTCCAGCCTCCTTCCCGGGGTCGCGCCGGCAAGTTCCTGGATGAAGAGCGGCTCCTACAGGACTACCCGCCTAACCTGGACACGCCCCTGCCCTATCTGGAGGTGCTGGGCCGACCGGGGTGGGGGTGCAATGGAGCGCTCAGGGTGTGATCTTTGAGCTCCGTGGCTGGAGCAGTGGAAGGGCAGGCCGGGAGGAGTTGGCGACAGGCGCGGGGGGGTGGGTGTGGGTTGTGTGCAGCCTGAGCAGTGTGCTGAGAGACCGAGGTGGGTACATCCCGAGTGCAGTGGGCAGGGTGAAGTGCGAGCTGCCTGTGTGGTAAGTGGTGTGCTGCAGCTTAAGCATGGAGAACAGTGTGCGCGCGCCGTGTGTAGAGCGCTTGCAGCGAGCAATCTGGACAGCACACAATGAGCACATGCATGCGGGCACACGCACTCGGGGCGTGTGTGGTGCGAGCGGTTTGAGCACTGGAGAGAGAAGCGTGAGAAAGAGTGAGTGCGTTAGGGGTCATGTGGTGTGAACTTGTGTGCACCTTTGCCTTTCGCCTCTCACTGCCAAGTCTTCTGAGGTTAGCCCAAAATATTAACACCATTTGTGACATATAAAGGTGATTGAGTGCCATTCTATAGTCTCAATAGGAAGGTCGAGTCGAGTGTGTGTGTGTGTGTGTGTGTGTGTGTGTGTGTATACCAAGGTCAAAGTTGGTCTGACCCTCATGGGTAGTAGCACCAGGAATTGGGTTATTTCTACTTGGAGTCAGGTGTCTAGGAAGAGAAGCTTAGTTTCAGATCTTGGGAGAGCAGTAGAGCTTTCCAGATCCCAGCGGTGGAAATGAAGCCGACTTGGGCTGTAGGCCTGCCAGGCCATGAGTTGGCCAAGTACTTCTCTGGATTGCCCATCGTTTCTGGGTAGTAGGTGGTCAGTCGCTGTCACTTCATGTCTGTCCACTCTGTACGTGTGTCTGGGGCTTGCATGGCTGTGCGGGAGTGACACTGTGGGCGGGAAGGAGGCGGAGCAGCCTGAGGTGGTGGCCATCTCTTGCTCACATGGCCCTGTGGGGTTGTCTTCTCCCCACCTTTCCCTTTATCTGAGCAGTTCCGATACAAGCGGAGAGTTTATGCCCAGAACCTCATAGATGACAAGCAGTTTGCGAAGTTGCACACAAAGGTAAGGGGGCAGTCCCTGGAGGGGACTCCCCATGGCTACTGACTGTCCCCATGCTGGCTTGACCCAGCCTGTTCTCCCTGAAGTGGATTTCAAGACCTGAGTGGGAGCTGGGCATGCTGGGTGGGCACAGGTTCCATGCCCATGGCGGGTCCAGTGATAGGCTGCAGCTTTAATCAGATATTGGCTGGTGTAGGGGTGAGAGCCTTGATAGAAGCTTGGGGGCTGGGGGGGGGGCAGGGCAGGGAAACCACTAAGCATCCAGGGTGTTGGCTCTGAGAGAGCAAGAGGTTCTCTAGTATAAGGAAGACACAATTAGGTGTCTCATGCATTCTCTTCCGGGAGGGATTTGCTACACATTTTACAGGTGAGGCAGAGGGGTTGTGTCACCTGCTGTGACTTCCAGGTGAGGCTGGCTCAGATCTGTCTGAGTAGGTAGGCCCTGTGGCCTGGGGTACACTTACCTGTACAGTGTCTTTGCTTCTGGGATCGACTCCCTGTAAGGCCTGTCTCTATTTGCTTTTTCTGTTTTTTGAGGGGGGGGTACTAAACCCCTCCTCTGGGTGTCCAGGGGGAAAGGTGGGTGTCGTAGCCCCTTTCCAAATCCCCCTAGCTCTGTGGACCAATGGGAATTTGTTCACGTGATACTTCCTTGATGGGCTCTAGAGTTTAGGGTAAGGTCTTTGTGACCCCATCTGTGGTCCTAGATCCTTAGGCTTACGTGAAAGACTTTTCTGCTGCCCCAGGACGGGTGACAGTCAGTGGCCACGGCTCTATGCTGGGCGGAGACCATGTCAGAGAGGTCTCTGTCTCTCCCTCCACCGGCCCTCCTGTGACCCCACCACCCTGGGTTCTCCAGCTCTCTTCTCAGGCGTCCATAAGACATGAGAGCCACTTGCTTTTCAGGAAGTCATTTGGTTTTAGGATGGACCTGAACTTCTAACTGCAGCCCTGTCCCCTGGCTTACCTGGGGTCCAGCTGTCCCTAGCTCTCTCTATTACCTTGGGGCTAGCTGAGGTTTCCCTAGAGGATTTGCATAGCTTCTTCTAGGGTTTGAGCCCCCTGGCCCATGATGCTGGTCCACGAGGCACCCTTTTCTATCTATGGTATATACTGCTTGTGGATGCCTGGACTAGGACCCCTTGCCCTGTGTGGCTGGCATCTGTGCCACCAGACAAGGCCAGTGAAGCTTTGCTGGGTGAAGGACTGGAAGGCAAAGTCATGTCATAGGTGTGTCAAGGGTCTACCATGGGATGTAGGAGGAGCTGGTAAGATGGGGCGGAGGCACGGGACTGGAGTTGTTAGGATTTGACACCTGTCAGGACAGCCTCAGTTCTTTTAGGCTGAGGGAAGGGACTCAGTTGGTCTGTGACCGGCGCGACCAGGCTGCCGTGAGAGTGGCCAGGCTCAGGCTGACACTGCTGAGGGTCTGCATGGAAGGAATTTGAAAGTACATGGAAGCCGGGCGTGGTGGTGCACGCCTTTAATCCCAGGACTCGGGAGGCAGAGGCAGGTGGATTTCTGAGTTCGAGGCCAGCCTGGTCTACAAAGTGAGTTCTAGGACAGCCAGGGCTACACAGAGAAACCCTGTCTCGAAAAACAAAACAAAACAGACAAACAAACAAAAAACCAACCAACCAAACAAACAAAAAAGAAAGTACATGGGTCCAGCCAAGCTGGAATGAGACTTGAGGTAAGAATATGGGGTTGGGGGGATGAGCAAGATGGGTGACAGGTTAGACATAGTGGGGATAGGGACAGCATATGCCTTATGGGTGGTCTGGAGCCTGCTGGAGGAAGGGGGGTGATGCTAGGATGATCCTGCCTTTGGCACCCAGCTGACTGGGATGGCTCACGTTCTAGGCAAACCTGAAGAAGTTCATGGACTATGTCCAGCTACACAGCACAGACAAGGTGGCCCGCCTGCTGGACAAGGGGCTGGACCCCAATTTCCATGACCCTGACTCAGGAGGTGAGGAGAAGAACAGGGAGGGGCTGTATTTTTGACCGGCTAGGATCCTAACCTTCATTTATGTCCAATCCCAGAATGCCCTCTGAGCCTGGCGGCGCAGTTGGACAACGCCACCGACCTCCTGAAGGTTCTTCGCAACGGCGGTGCTCATCTGGACTTCCGGACCCGAGATGGGCTGACGGCCGTCCACTGTGCTACCCGCCAGCGGAACGCAGGGGCTCTGACGGTCAGTGAGGGCAGGACCCTGGTTTGGAGGGACTCAATGCAGAATGCTGGGATGGGCATGGATTCTGAGGTGCCTTACCCTCAGACCCTGCTGGACCTGGGGGCTTCGCCCGACTACAAGGACAGCCGCGGCCTGACGCCCCTGTACCATAGTGCCCTAGGGGGCGGGGATGCCCTCTGCTGTGAGCTGCTTCTCCATGATCACGCACAGCTGGGGATCACTGATGAGAATGGTTGGCAAGAGATCCATCAGGTGAGCAGGGGACCTAGGCTGGGGTCCAGGCTGTATGCAGGTGACCCCGACCTCCGCCTGGGATGCTTCACGCTTCTCTTCTCCTCAGGCCTGTCGCTTTGGACACGTGCAGCACCTGGAGCACCTGTTGTTCTATGGGGCCAACATGGGTGCTCAGAATGCCTCGGGGAACACAGCCCTGCACATCTGTGCCCTCTACAACCAGGTACGCCTTGAGTTTTACCCCTCTGTGGGCTCGCTTACGTTTTCTGTACGTGGTAAAGTGTGACTCTGTGTGTGGATTGGATGTGCCTGCACCTAGGTAACGGTACATCCCAGCTTGTGTGACACTCCATGTGTAGGTTC
This sequence comes from Mus pahari, assembly GCF_900095145.1. Classification (NCBI taxonomy): domain Eukaryota; kingdom Metazoa; phylum Chordata; class Mammalia; order Rodentia; family Muridae; genus Mus; species Mus pahari. Next base: position 54,466,706 of record NC_034606.1, read on the forward strand.
TGTGCCTGGTCTGGTTACTGGGTGGTCCACTTAAAACACATGTTCTCTGAACACGCACATAATGTGGCAACATAATTCTACCTAGCTTAGGTATGCACCGACGAGTTTGTATGTGTGAGTGATTCTTGCCCCCTGTACACCATGTGTGTGTCCCGCCATGGCTTAGCCCTCCCTTTCCGCTGCTCGGTGTGATTGTTGCTGCCTCCCAACAGGAGAGCTGCGCGCGCGTCCTGCTTTTCCGTGGTGCCAACAAGGACGTCCGCAATTACAACAGCCAGACAGCCTTTCAGGTACAGGATGAGCCAGGGTAGGGCAGGGGTGTGTGTGAGTGGGGTTGCTTATGAATCCCTATTGCCACTTGACTTTGAACCTTGACTCTTCTTCAGAGGGCAAAAAGGGAATGCTCACTCAGTCTCAGGACTGCCAAGGAAGATGGTGTTGTGTGAGTGGGCTAGTGTGGTACCCAGAATTTGAGGGAGGGCTTGGTGTGGTGGTTCCTCCTGCCATGGAAAAACATCCCATGACTCCAGAACTCCGGGAAAGAGCCAACTGGAGAGGGCAGAAAGACAGGTGTGGTGGGCCTGACTCCCAAGAAACAGGCAAGGGTTCGGGGAACAAGGCTGAGATGGGTGTGGTCTCTACTACACCTAACTTGACCCAGGTTATAGTTCTGAGCGGTTTGTCTGCCAGGTTGGTTGGCACTGGCTAACCAGGTAGTGATCATCTCTATGGCCTGGAGTTTTGCAGGAGTTGAAGGTGTCGTGGGGATTCATGAACCTTGAAAGCAGCAGGGAAGGGAGTGTCTATTATTCTTAGTTGGAGCAGAGGCCCCCTGAGGATGTCAGAAAGGCAAGCTGCTATGGCTGTGTCTGGGAGTGCGAGGCAGGGGATGAAGGTTTGAGCACACCCAGAAGTAGATGCATCCGGGCCTATTAGCTGTCCAGATTTGGGGGCCTCTGGAAGAATGAGGGCTGTGACTGAGATAGGAAATGTGGCTGCATATAGGGACAGATTAAACATTCTACCAGTGTGAGCAGATCTGTTCGTGTCCCAGAAGCACCCCAGGACTTAGGCGGATAACAGTAGTGGGCCAACCCTAGTTACTGGCATCCTTGTCTCTCTTGTCTTTAAGAAGTGATGTCCCAGTAGGCAATGCTGCTGTGACTTGAGAGTGGCTTTAGGAGGATCCCAGTGGGAGCAGCTGGGGTGGGGTCTAATCTGGGCTGCTGAGCCTCCCTCCTTGACCTCTGGGTCTTCCCCTCTCTCTCCCAGGTGGCCATTATTGCAGGGAACTTTGAGCTTGCGGAGGTAATCAAGACCCACAAAGACTCGGATGTTGGTGAGTTCTGCCCCACTCAGCTCCTTCCTCGATGTGCTGTGCTTGTCATAGGCAGTGGTGGTGTAACAGGACCCCAACATGTCAAGGCCGTTGTCACCAAGTGATCTCTGCTGACACAGAGAATGAGATGAAAAAGGACCTGTGTGGACTGAACAGAATTCTCGGTCAGGGCCTGGAGCAGGTCTGGGCTCTAGGCTGGAACAGCCTTGGGCCCAGCAGTTAGGTCAGGGCTTGTGCTTCCCATTAGGCGCTAGGAAGGTTCCTCTGGGACCATGGGGTGGTAGATCTCACTCCAGCCTGGAACACGACTGGTTTAGCTTCCTATGGCTTTCTATGTGACCAGATCTCATGAACATACCCAAAGAGAAAAAAAAAAAAAAAAATCAGGCAGGGGTGAGGATGAAGACTGATGTGGGGATAGGCTTGTGGCTGGCGACTTGGCCAGCAGGTTTGAGCTCCCAGGAGGCAGTGCTTAAAACAGACTTGGCATATGGGGAAGTCCTAGCAGGACAGCCAAAAGATTCAAGTATAGCTTTAGCTCCAAGACAGGGAGGCAGAAGGGTCAGCCTATGTTTCTGTGTATATGCGTATATGTGAGGTGGGGAATGTGTGTTTCTGTGTCTGTGTGTGTGACAGACAAGAGAGAGAGAGAGAGAGAGAGAGAGAGAGAGAGAGAGAGAGAGAGAGAGAGAGAGATTGTGAGAGAGATTGTGAGAGAGATTGTGAGAGAGATTGATTGTGAGTGCTTCTGGAGGCAGGGTACTGTGGGCCCCTCCTCCAGTAAAGAAAGGGTTGCTGTCTAGGTTCAGCAAGCTCTCTAGCCATAGGGATCTCTTAATGTTCTGGTAGGCTTTTCTGCCTGGGACTCTTTCTGGAACACAAAGCCCCAGGCTTCCCTTTCTTCTGTGAGAATTACTTGAAGTGTCCCCATTTTTTTTTTTTTTTTTTTTTGCTTTCAGTGACATTGTGCAGCAAAAGGCTGGGGCTGGCATCAAGCTTAGAACATTCCTCCGTTCTCTGTCAGTCTAGCCTGGAGGTTCATTTTTGGATGGGGTTAAGATTAAGGTCAGTTTCATGTTTAGGGCTCTTCCTTGAGCCGCTCTCTGCTAATAAGGCTTGGTTACGAGCCCCTTGAGCCTTGCGAGGTGGGGCCATAATGATGGCTGTACTGAGCGTGGGTGGCTTCCCCAAGAGAGCTGAGTGACTTCCCGATCCATGGTACAAAGCTGGGTCCAGGTTCATGCAGAAAGAGCGGGGCATAGTTTTTGGGTCGATATAGGGGCAAGAGAGGGGTGCAGCTTGATTGGGGGTGAAAGTCTTAGAGACAGTGTTTTCGGGGACCACCCTGCTTGTGGGTACTTGGGAGTCTTGTTTCACCTGACTGTCTAATCATGAGAGAACTGTTAACAGCTGCAGCACTTCACCACGGCATAGGTGAAATAGAGTGTCTTAGAGTCATCACGTTTTCGTTCACCTTGGTAGCCTGTTTGTAACTGGGTCTTCAAGGTGATGAGGAGCTTGTATGGTCTCAAGCATGAGGGGTAGAAATATTTCTCTACCCCCGATCCTAGGATTCTGGGGGTCACCAGCTGGAGCTCACCGTCCATTTTATCCAAGTGTGCTGGCTCAGTTGGGTTTGGGCACATCATCACTGAGTAGAGTGGGCATGTGTGTCGTCTGGTCCTGATGTAGGCATCTGTTGCTCCCATTGCTTTACACCATCACAGTTTTGATGTTACAGCCTCATCCTTGTTAGGTTTCTGTTGTGGTGGTAAAATCACCTTGATCAGAAAGCAACTTGGGAAGAAAAGGGTTTGTTTCAGCTTACAGCCCATCATGAAGGGGAGGCAGGGTAGGAACCGAAGGCAGGAACCTGGAGGCAGAAGCTGAGGCAGAGGCCATGGAGGGATGCTGCTTCCTGGCTTGCTCCTCATGGCTTGCTCAGCCTGCTTTCTTATATAGTCCTGAACTACCTGCCCAGGGGTGGCACCACCCATAGTGGGCTGGGCTCTTCCACATCAATCAATCAATCAATAAATCAATTGTCAGTCATCATCATCATCATAATCACCCCCGTTATCGCCCCAACTTGCCTATAGGTCAGTCTGATGGGGGTGTTTTCTCACCTGAAGTTTCTTCTTCCTAGATGACCCTGGCTTGTATAAAGTTGTCAAAAACAAAAACCTAGGCAGTATATAACCAGTTGACAATGTGTAGAACCATTTACTTTGAACTTTCTTATTTCAGTTTATCTTCCCAATATCCTTTTGTGAAGTTGATTATTGGGCCTCTTTGCAGAGAAGGAAACCAAATTTCCAGAGGGTTCGTGACAAAACCCATCCTTAGACGTGGGGACTCGGGTCTGTCATCTGCACATCTGCCCACTGCCATCTGCACATATTCACTCCAAGGACATTTCTTAAGTGACAGTTGTGAGTTCCTAGGTCTCACTCTGGTCTTTGGGCAGAGGCTCACACAGGGAGACGGGACATGTCCTGTGTCTTGGCAGGATTACTTCTCTTTAGGGACCAACAGACCTTGGGCAGGACTCTGTCCTGCCAGTGGCTTCCTCTGCTTCCTGCCTCTGTCGCTGGGCTATCCTCCTCCAGTCAAGCACCTGTACACACGAAAATACTCTGTGCTTATATGTTCTCATGCACAGTCTATCTCATTTTTGGTCAGTGCCTTGGGAAACGCGCCTCGTGTGGTGATGTCACCTGGACAGCTTGTTCAGGGTAGGTTCTGAGTCTGGGCCTGGATGGAACCCGAGTTTCTACACTGGTCATCAGCTCAAAGTGAAGCTTATTCTGCTGGTCCTGCCTCTACTTTTTATAGACAAAGCTAGCAGGTAGTGATGCAGGCCCATAGCGTAGTTTTAGTTTTTAAGTGAAGTGAAATGTTCCTTACCTAAAACTGATGACTCTTACTGGCAATCCAGGGCATCTCTCACATTTACAACCTTGTATGCCAGTTTTGTTGATCCCCAAATATTTTCATTGCTCCAAAGAATATCTCAGATATGTTATGTAATTATTCTGTGTTACCCTCTTCTGCTAGACCTGTCAGCTGAGAACATAATTTCTCTTTGCATTTAGCTGTTATTGTTGTTTCATATTAATGAGACTATGATACTACTGTGTTTGGCTTTTTTTCTTCTTTCTTTCTCCCTCCCACCCCGAGACAGGGTTTCTCTGTGTAGCCCTGGCTGTCCTGGAACTCATTCTATAGACCAGGCTGGCCTTGAACTCAGAAATCCGCCTGCTTCTGCCTCCCAAGTGCTGGGATTAAAGGCGTGTGCCACCACTGCCTGGTGGCTTCTTTTACTCTTTGTCTTTTTGAGCTTCGTCTGCCTTGTAAGGTCATGTCACTTTATTCTACCTTAAGGGTAAAAACATTCTACTGTCTTATGCATGGTATTTGGCTTATCCATTTATCTGTGGGTGGATATACAGATTGTTTCTATGTTAAAACATATTTTGTGTGTGTGTTCTCACATGCACAAGCCTGCTTGTCTGTATGTGCATCACATGCATAAGACATATTCCCTTGGGGGCCAGAAGAGGGTATCTGATTTCCTGGAACTAGAGATACAACTGGTTGTGAGCCACCCAATTGGGTACTGGCAACCAAACCTATGTCCCGTTACACGAGGATCATCCACTCTTTTTAATTTTTATTTTATTTATATGAGTACACTGTGGCTGTCCTCAGACAGCCCAGAAGAGGGCATCGGTTGTGAGCCACCATGTGGGTGCTGAGAATTGAACTCAGGACTTCTAGAAGAGCCATCAGTGTTCTTAACCTTTGAGCCATCTTTCCAGGCCCCTTTTGTTTTCTTTGAGACAGGGTTTCTCTGTGCAGTCCTGGCTGTCCTAGAACTAGCTCTGTAAACCAAGCTGGCCTCAAACTCAGAGATCCGCCTACCTTTGTCTCCTGAGTGGGACACCACCGCTCGGCTGAGCGGCATACCCTTTGAACAGCTGGGCCATCTCTCTAGCTGGTTCCTATTTGTTAATATATGAATATTGCTATCACCATCACAAACATGTTTGTATGTGTATTCATATGAATACTTGTTTACACTTCTTCTGGGTTTATCCTGAGGAGAGGAATTACTAGGTGACATGACATTTCTTAGATTTTTGAGGAACTTCCAAACTGTTTCCCACCAAATTTCTATCAGCCGTGTGTGAGTTTTCTATCTTTTTTTTTTTTTGTTTTGTTTTGTTTTGTTTTTCGAGACAGGGTTTCTCTGTATAGCTCTGGCTGTCCTGGAACTCACTTTGTAGACCAGGCTGGCCTCAAACTAAGAAATCCACCTGCCTCTGCCTCCCAAGTACTGGGATTAAAGGCGTGCGCCACCACGCCCGGCTGTTTTTAACTTTTTAACTTCTTTACATTCTTCCTGAAGCCTGTCTGGTGCTTTTTTTTTTCTTTTAAATTGTAGTTATTCTGTTGGTTATGGTGCAATATTTCATTGTGGTTTGTGGCCTCCTAATGACCAGTGATATTAAGCTTATTTACAAGAGTCTGTTGTTCATTTGTGTGTCTTTGGAGAAAAGTGGAGGACTTTTCTAACTTAAAAAACATTTTACTTATTGTTGGATTATAAGAATTCTTTATTTGGGCCGGGCGTGGTGGCGCATGCCTTTAATCCCAGCACTCGGGAGGCAGAGGCAGGCGGATTTCTGAGTTCGAGGCCAGCCTGGTCTACAGAGTGAGTTCCAGGTCAGCCAGGGCTATACAGAGAAACCCTGTCTCGAAAAACCAAAAAAAAAAAAAAAAAAAAAAAAAAAAAAAAAAAAAAAAAGAATTCTTTATTTATTTTGAATATACAAAGAATAGAGGGCCAGCAAGATGACTTAGTGGTTAAAGGAGCTTGCTGCCAAGCCTGGCAACTAGATCAATCCCTGGGAAACCCACATGGTGGAAGGACTTTCACATGTGGGCCACGGAGCATGCATGTGCATATATATATATATATATATATATATATATATATATGTAACAAATTTAAAAATGTATTGTATATATGTTTTGTTTTTTGTTTTTTGTTTTTTTGAGATAGGGTTTCACTATATAGCCCAGGCTGGTGTTAAACTTGGTATGTAGCCCAGGCTGGGGCTTGACAGTTTTTCTACCTTAGCTTCTGAGAATAGGGACTGCAGGAAACAGCTCCGTAGACTGCTTTGTTTCTTGCCCAGATTCATTTTGACTTCTGGTCTCAGGTGATCTTCCTGCCTCAGTCTCTCGAGTAGTAAGGACCACAGGCACTTGTCTTCGCAGACACAAAAACCTGTTTGTTTTTGTTTTTTAATTGCTCATGCTTTTGATGTGGCGAAGAACCCATTGCTGAATGAAAAACATAAGCATTCTTAAGTTATTTTTTCAAATATTTATTTTACTTTATATGTATGTGTATTTTGTCTGCATGCACATATGTGTGCATCACAGGCATGTTTGGTCTGATGGATCCCCTGTAACTGGAGTTACAGTTGTGAGCTGCAATGTGGGTGCTGAGAATTGAACCTGGGTCTTCTAGAGGAGTAGCTAGTGCTCTAAACCATTGAGCCACAAGGAATTTTGAGTATTCTGCAGTTCATAAGTGGAGGTCGTACTCTATGGAGGAGCAAAAGGTCATATATTTGTAGAGACAAGAAAAGAAAAACATTTTTTTTTTTTTTTGTTAGTTGGTGGTCTGATGGGTGTGGCCTCTGGTTTCAGATGATGGTTCACTGTTGCCCTGGCTTGTTCAGTAGGAATTTAGAGTGGCCAGAGCCACTCTTACTAATGGCATTGCAATTAGATGGTTTTGTAAAATTTATTATTAGCTTTTGAGGCAGGGTCTCACTGTGGCTGGCCAGGAATTCACTACATAGACCAGGCTGGCCTCAAACTCACAGGGAGACCCAAGTGCTGGGTTTAAAGACATGTTCCACCCTATGCCTGGCACTTAGAACAAGTTATCCACTTTGACCAGAACTTGGAGCTTAATTGGAACCATGTGTCATGGGTAAGATGTCTTTGACTCCAGTCATACTGTTAAGATGTTGAAGTTTTTTTTTTTTTAGTTTTTTTTTTTATTATTATTAAATCTCATTTCTGGTGTGAGCACACTGTGGATGGCCTTGGAGACACTTTTGAGACCCTAGCAAGAATGTAGACCGCTGAAGAATGAGACGAACATTAGGCAGATGCCCAGGAATAGAGTATGTCCTTAGCTGAAGATTCGACCAACCAAAACACACACACACACACACACACACACACACACACACACACACACACACACACTTTTGTTTTTTTGAGACAGGGTCTCTCTGTACATCCTGAAACTCACTGTGCACTATGTAGACTAACCTGGCCTCCAGTTTACAGAGACCCGCCTGCCTCTGCTTTCAAGTGCTGAGATTAAAGGTGTGTGCCACCATGTCTGGCTCAGGATAATATTTCTATAGGATAAAAACCTAGCAGAGGCAAATTGTTAGAAAAAACAAAATCAGTTGGAGTCCAGAAGGGAGTTAGCCAAGATTTCTGGAGTTGAGCTCAAAGCATGTTTCCTGGCTCGAATCTTGAGTGCCCGTATTTCTGGCACCACGGAGATGACTGGCCTCCCCTGGTGGCCAGCACTCGGGGAGTAGGGTTATCCTCTGGAATTGCATCAATGGGTCTCTCTCCAGCTTCGGAGTTTCAGGAACAGAGCAGGTCCTGTTCTTAGTGATTCTAAGTTGGAAATGTGGGGGGAAAAATTCAAATGGAGGGAAATGGAAAATCACTATCCAGTTAGGTCTATAGGTAATAAATAGTAGTAATAGCATTCCAAAACAGTTAGCAGGCCCATAGTCTCAGAACAGTGTACTGTAGTTTTTCTCTGAAGCATAATTTTCTTCTCTGTAGCCACATCATTCTCTTGAACCTTAGCCTATTTATACAAATTTAGTAGAAAAGGCTTAGAGCATAGTTAAATTGGTAGGTAGGGGCCCAGCTGTGCAGAGCTCTGGGTTGTATCACCAAGACTGAATAAGGCAGTCACAGTAGAGCACACCTATAATCCCAGCCCTCTGGAAGTGGAGACAGAGAATCAGAAGTTCAAAGTCATCCTCATGAAAGTGAATTTGAGGCCAGCCTGGGCTATATGACACTATCTCCCAGCAATAGCAATAACAACACAACTACCCATTTAGTAAGGGAATAGTTAATGACATAGGCTCTTTTGGTATTTTGAGACAGGGTTTCTCTGTACAGTCCTGGCTGTCCTGGAACTCACTTTGTAGACCAGGCTGGCCTCAAACTCAGAAATCCACCTGCCTCTGCCTCCCAAGTACTGGGATTAAATGTGTGCGCCACCACCGCCCGGCTGACATAGACTCTTCTTAAGTTTGTTTTGCTGAAATGCTTGATAAGGAGCCTCAGTTTGGACTTTTAAACAAGGTTCAGAAATAAACTCAAGACAAACCTCCAACTTTCTCTGCAGTCATTGGTTTTTTTTTTTTAGGTCTTTCAAATACCTTCAAGTTTCTGGAGTAAACCTGGCAGGAAGTGAGGTTTTACTCACAACAAGGCTTGGGACAGCTCTTGCAGGTTGTCATCCTATGCAGCTTCTCAAATCACATTCTAACCGAAGCCTCGGTGGTGGAATCGGTTTTTCCAATTGTACTCTTATTAAAGAACAGAAGTTTCCTACTGAATTTGTGCAGACAATTATATTACCACGTAATAAAAATATCCACGATCAGCTTTTCCAGTGCTGAAGGATCGGAGGGGGCGGGGAGGAGTAAATATTTCAGTTTTAATTTTCAAAAAGTAACCAATAGGCCACAGAGAGTCTAAAGGACAAGGGAAGCATATTTCCTTAAATCTAGAACATTAAAATGAGAAAAACTCAAATACACATACAATCACTCACCTCATCTTTTTTTTCTTGAAAAAAAAATGTTATTAAAATAGTTGAGCCGGGCAGTGGTTGGCGCACGCCTTTAATCCCAGCACTCAGGAGGCAGAGGCCGTTAGATCTCTGGGAGTACAAGGTTAGCCTGGTCTACAGAGCTGTTCCAGGACAGCCAGGGCTACGCAGATCGAACCGAACCAAACCAAAGCAACCAACCAAACACAAAAAAGTTGAAAACAAAAAACCCAAACCGTACACTGAAACTAAATGGACTCAGACACACTGAGACAGCTCATCTGTTTTCCAGTCTGTGTTATTACTTCTTTTTCTGCTTGTTTATTATTTTGAGACAGAGTCTTATTCTACATCCTAAAAGGCCTGCATCTCCCCTCTTCCTCCAGGCTGGGCTTGTATTTATGGTGATCCTCTTACCTCAGCTTCAAGTGCCAGGACTGCAGGTGTGAGCCATTATGCCAGGCCCTTGTCCCAAGTCTTGTTTTGCTTGGACTTGGTTATCTCCAAACCACCGGATATTTCTCCTTCCACCTCTTCATCTTCTCTTTTTCTCTCCTCTTTTCTTTCTCTTCTCTCTTCTCTCCTTCCCTCGCTCTCATTCGCTTTTCATTTACCCTTCTCTCTTCTTCCTGCCCCCTACCTCTTCTCAGTGTTTCTGTATTGCCCAGGCTGGCCCTGGACTCCTGGGTTCACCAAGTCCTCTGGACTCAGCCTCGGAACTACTTGTGAACACGCGCCACCGTCCCCGGCTTTCACTTCTTCAATACAGTTCTGAAAATTCATGTTCAAACTAATGGTATGGTCGTAAAGTTGCTGGAAACCTGTATTCCACAGCACTTGTCTAAGTGCAACACTGTCTTTGAAGGAGCGATAATTTTTTTGGCTGCAGCTTGTTGCACACACCTTTGGAAAAGACTGAGAAGAATAACTGTATACTCACCAAAATGGAAATCAGCCGTGGCTGAAATCTGGTGATAAGGCCGGTCGACAAGCCACTGGGCTACTTCTTACAGCTTACAAGATTTCATCACAGCCAGACTTAACGACTATAAAGATGATACCAAGACAGGCCAAACTTCTAGGAATTCTGTACAATTTTAGAATGTTTGAGTCAGGAAAGTATGTGAAAATACAGTTTAAAATTTGGTACCTGGAGGGTGTATGCCTAAGTTCCTAGTACTGTGGAGGCCAAGGCAGGATAGTAACAAATTTGGGGCCAACCTGGGCTATATAGGAATTTCCTGTCCTTACCCTCCCCCCCCCCACCTCCACCCCCAAAAGGAGGTTTAGTATTACATATGTGACAATGTTTTCAAACAATTTAATACATCAAACAAGCTTAATTAATTTAGCATCTCTTACTATGACAGGGGCCTTTCTGGAATTGTTCCAAAGTTTGTTTAGGGTTTAAAACAAATCTGGAGTCAGGCATGGTGGGCACTCCAGGGCTTTAACTCCAGCACTCAAGAGGTAGAGGCAGGCAGATCTTCGTGAGTTCCTAGCCTGCCAGGGCTACACAGGGAGACTCTGTCTCAACAGCCATTCAAACAAACAAACAAACAACCCACACCAAAACCCAAACCAACCCAAAAAAACGAACAAAAAATCCAAAACCAACAAACAAACAACCCCTCCTCCCAACAAACCCCAAGCCCCCAAATTACCTAATGCACTCTGACATCAGCCATTTTTCTTTTGTCCTTAAGTCTGGCTGACCAGTAGCATGGGTGGGAAACATACTAGGAATGGCTTTCCATAGATGGCTAGCCTTTCCTAATTTATAGGTAGCCCGTGTGTGGACCCCATGGGGGCTTGTGGCCATGGCTGTGATCCTTAGGGTGACACGCCCAGGTTCTACCAACATGGTGAGATTACACATGAGCTCAGGTTGGAACCTATGAGAAGGGCTAAAAGTATTTTTACTTAGACGGGAATACCTCTATTTATTTTTGAGCTCAAGAATTTGATCAGTCTAACAGTGGTTAAAGAGCAGACTGAAAAGCTTGATTTTGAGATATGCTGTAATTCTGGATGTAGAGGTAGAGAGATAAGAGTCTAAAGGAAACCTGGGCTATGAAGTGAGACTTGCACGTGTGCGCGCGCGCACACACACACACACACACACTAACTGCCTATAGTGGTATGAAGTGAGACAGACAGATACACATACACACAAAACCTGCCCTTTGAGGTATGAAGTGAGACAGACAGATACACACACACACACACACACACACACTGCCCATTGCCCATTGTGGCTTCCAAGCTGGTAATTTTTCTTGTTAAGATTTACCCTTTCTCTAGAAAACAGCAGTTCCTGAGAGAGTCCCAGGTGCTGGGCTGAAATAATGTATTATTTCCCATCTTCCTGGAAATTTCCTACTGAGATCTTTTCATTAAAACCCAGCTAGATACCCAAAGGCTCCCTACAGGACCCATGATAGTTTTTATTTCAACTTCAGGAGCCACAGTGAGTCAAAACACTGTCAAATAAACCAAGAGAATCACACACAAAATGCACAAGAAGGTTCTTACTGGCTCCAAGAAGGGGCTCTTCTACTAGGTCTGATCAAAGAAACATATTTACATTTTATCACATTCTGTAACTCATGAATGGGGGGCAGTATCACTCTGCCAGGAGGAGAAGGGAGAAACAATTTGTAGAGGCAAGCCAAGAAATACAGTTTCAATCGGTTAGAAGTTCCTGGGTGTTTTCTAACTGGTCTAATTTCTTGTTTCAGTTCACGGTTTATAAAAGTTGTTGGTTTGTTCAGGTGGAATTTAAAGTTTGAGAGTCACCACATTAATGGCATTCAAATAACATTTTTTCTCCCCCCCCATCAGTCACTGAGTTTTCTTTTAAGTTTCGTGAGTTCAGCTTTTTATATTTAGGTCACTGATCAATTGTAACTTAATTTCTGCATGTTCTGTGAGTTCATAGTCAGTTTTCATGCCGCTCTTTAGTTGGTTGGCGGTATTTGTCGGAGAAAGTTTTCTTCTTTCGTCGGTTATTCATTGCTGGTGTATAGAAACAAGCTGCCTTTTGTTCAGAGGTCTTGGAACACCTTTGCTGTATTTGCTTATTAGCTTTAGTGGCTTTCTTGGTGGATTACTGGGATTCTCTCTATATAGGATCATTCTGTCTGCAAGCAGAAATGCGTTTACTTCTTTTTTCTAATTTGGATACATTTACTGTCTTTTATCCCCCCTCCCTTCCTTTCCTTCCTTCCTTCCTTCCTTCCTTCCTTCCTTCCTTCCTTCCTTCCTTCCTTCCTTCCTTCCTTCTTTTCTTTCTTTGGGGTGGGGTCTCATTATGAAGCCTTGGTTGGCCTCAGACTCCTGAGCGCTGTGATTAAAAGCATTGCCGTCATGCCCAGCCTTATTTGGTTTTGCTGCCTAAATGAAATGCTCTAGCTTGAATTTCTCTATGTCGAGCAGTGGTAAGGAGAGAGCAGGCATCCTGGCGCTGCTCCTTATGTTAGGAAAGAACATTTAGCCTTTCCCCATTGATGTGATGTTAGCTGTGGGTTATAAAGACCCCTTAACATATCGAGTACGTTTCTTTCTGTTAATAGTGTCCTGATGTTTTATCACCGAAGGATGTGGGATGATAGCAGATGCTTTTTTTTTTTTTTTTTTTTTTTTTGCGTCAGCCTACCTAGTGACGCTGGTTTTTCTCTCTGTTCCACTGATGCACTACGTTGGTTGCTGAAGTCTTTAGCTTTGTCCTTGGAATGCTGTTATGTAGCTTGGGTATCAGTAAGACAGAATCAGCTGGGAATTGTTTTCTTCTCTCCCGACTCTTTGGAAGCATCTGAGAAGGATGGGTGTGGGTTCCTAAGTGTCTGTAGTAGTGCCATCTGGTATCACTTTCCTGTCGTCGGTAGGGAGATTGCGATTTCTCAGCCTCGTTGCCTGTTTCAGGTCTGTGTCGACTTTTCTGTTTCTTCTTGCGTCAGTTTTGGTAATCTGTGGATGTTAAAAAGAATTCCTACCTACCTGGTTTATCTAATTTGGTGGCAAGGGATTATTCACAATGCCATGTTGTATTTTATTTCTGAAAGATTGGTTATAATACCCTAAAGCAGCAGTTCTCAACCTGTGGGTCACAACTCCTTTGGGGGTGTCAAATAATCCTTTCATAGGTGTCTTCTATCAGCACATCAGATATTTACATTATGACTCCTGACAGTAGTGGGATTACAGTTAATGAGGTAGAAACAGAAATAATTTTACAGTTGGGGGTCGCCACAACACGAGGAACTATATTTAGAGGCTGAAGCATTAGGAAGGTTGAGAACCCCGAATCGTTTCTGACCTTAGCTCTCTTTCTCCATATCCTTTAAAAAAAAAAAAAAGTCAGTCTGGCTAGAAGTGTGTTGGCTTCCTGGTTTACTTTATTTTACTTATGAATATGAAGATTTTGCCTGCAAGTGTGTCTGTGCATCCTGTGAGTGCCCGCTGCCAGCAAGAGCCAGAGGGCAGCTTCGGGATTCCCTGGAATGGGAGTCTTGGATGGTTGTAAGCTGTCTGAGTTGCATCTGCTCAAATGGTGATGTTGGCTCTTCCTCTTTGTTCTATTATAGTTTACTGATTGGTTACTGAAGTCTTTAGCTTTACCCTTGGAATGAATGCCTGACGTAGCTTGGGTATCAGCAACACAGAATCGGCTTTTATCTTCTTCTTTCCTGTCTCTTTGGAAGAGTTTGAGATGTGGTGGTGGAAATTGAACCCAGGTCCTCTGCAACAGCAACAAGTGCTCCTAATGTTTGAGCCATCTCCCTCTACATGCCCCCCCCCTTTCTCTTTCTTTTTTCAATCAGGGTCCTCTCTCTATGTAACTGACTGTCCTGGGATTCACTATGTAGACCAGGCTGACTTCGAACTCACAGAGATCCAACTACCTCTGCCTCCAGTGCTGGGATTAAGGATGTGTGCCACCATGCCCAGTGAGCTGATGCTTTTGTTATTGTTGAGAAACTATTGTTATGGAGTTCTGCTTGGTCTTGACCTTGGAGTGATCCTCCTGCCTATGCCATGCCAGTGCTGGGATCGTGGACATGGGCTAGCCTGGGCCTTTCTACTTTTCCTTTTTCAATTCTGGGACTGGAACTGGACACTTGGGTATGCTAGACAAGCCACTGCTGATCCCTACTTTCTTGCTGCTTTTTAAAATGTAGGTGCTTGCTGTTAAGTGAAATGTCCTAGATGTGCTAGTCAGCTCTAATGGTCTTGTCTCCCACGACCTCATCTGTCTTCTTCGATCTTTTAGTCATTATTGAAAATGAGTATTGAAGGTTTTGGATATTATTGTGGAACTGTCTATTTCTCTCTCTCTTTTTAAAAAAAAAATTATTTATTTATTTTATGTATGTGGGTACACTGTCACTGTCTTCAGACACACCAGAAGAGGGTGTCAGATCCCATTACAGATGGTTGTGAGCCACCATGTGGTTGCTGGGAATTGAACTCAGGACCTCTGGGAGAGCAGTTCAGTGCTCTTAAACGCTGAGCCATTTCTCTAGCCCCCTATTTCCCTTTTGTAATCAGTGGTATTTGTTTAGTATGTTTTGCTTTTATGGTCTTTGGTGTGTATATATTAATAATTGTTAATCTTGATGAATTACTGTAACAAAAGTTAGAAAGATACATTATACATAAGTATCTATCTTGAGGTCAATTTCCAGTGGTATTCCTTGGTAGCCATCCTGAATCTTGCTGTTGAGACATGGTTTCTCACTGACTGGCTTGCTGATTCCATTAGGCTGGCTGGCTAGTGAATCCTGGGGGTCTTCTATCTCTACCTCCTCAGCTCCAGGATAAGTGCAGGCAATGGCACTGACTTTGTGTGGGTGCTGGGGATGGAACTCATGTCTCCATGCATGCATATCAAGCACTTTACTATATGAGCTACCATCCCAGGCTCACCGTATTCTCTTCTGAGGTCTACTTAGTCTCTGCTCTTACCGTTACGATCTACCAGAGTTATTGTTATTGCTATTATTGTTATTATTATGATGATGATGGTGTTAAATATTCTAACTTTAGCCAGGCATAGTGTCCCATGATGTCTTTAATCCCAGCACTTGGGAATCAGAGGCAGACAGATCCTTTGGTTTTGAGGCCAGTCTGGTCTACATAGTGAGTTCCAGGACAGCCAGGGCTACATAGTAAGACCCTGTCTCAAGATACATCAAGCAAGCAAACAAAAACATTCTAACTTTCAATATATTTATGACTCTGGATCTAAAGTGATTCTCTTCTAAACAACATATAGTTCAATACGTTGTGTGCTTTTAAAGTAAAGTTTTATTGGAACATAGGTGAACCCATTTGTTTACATACCATTTGTGGCAATTTTCACGCTACCGAGATAGAGTTTGAGATATGGCCGTGGAGTCTCTGCGGTTTGCAGAGCCTGAAATAGTTTCTGCCTGATTCTTTTTAGGATGTTTTCTGGCTCCGGTCTAGAATGCCTTTTTTTAGTTTCCCTGGCTATAGTCAATAGTATATAGTCTCACATAGCAGTAGTTGCCTGAGACTCATCACACGTGGCCTGCTTTATCCTGAAGCTTATATAGAACGGGAAGTTCTGACCACAGAGCTGGGCTGAGAAGAGAAGCAAGCATCAATCTGTAAAGTCAGGGTTGAAGGGAGCAGGACTGGGATGTGGTCACCCAGTGGTGACCTCATTAATGTGGCTAACTGTTGTGATTTCCTGGGATTGGGGCACTTCCTAGAACATGTTTTACATTCGTCCATTTGTATGTGTGTATATGTTTATACATATGCAGGTAAGTGTATATGTGTATTGGAGCCAGAAAGTCAACCTCGGGTAGTTTTCCTCAGGAGCTACCCCAAATTGATTTTGGAGACGGGGTCTCTTGGTAGGGCTTAGGGCTGACCGATTATGCTAGGCAGGCTGGCCGGCGAGCCCTAGGGAATCTATCTGCCTGTCTCCACATTGCCTGCACTGACATTAAAAGTGCATGCCAACACTCCTGGCTTTTTATGTGGGTGCTGTGGATTGAATTCAGGTCCCTAGCTTTTGCACACAAAACACTTTAATGACTGCACTATCTTCTAGGCCAGTATTTTAGTTTTAAAAGATCAGTTGCCCTACACAAATAACTGCAGGCAACCGGGGCATACTGGGAGTGGGGGAAACAACCTTCCCCAGAGAATACACTAATTGGTTATCCAATACCAAATGGTCAGCCTGAAACCATCCACACAAGTAACATTCTATTTACCCAGCAGCTTATATCCATGTAAATATGCATGTGATAACAATGAAAACGAGGGTGTGAATTTGAAAGAGCAAGGAAAGGAATATGGAATGGTTTGGAGGGAGGGAAAAGAGAAATGATGTAATTATTTAAAAAAAAAAATCAATGAATCTCGAGTCTCACTCCTGCCCCTCTACTCCAGTACCATTCAGGGAAACCCCCAGCTATGCAAAGCGACGACGGCTGGCTGGCCCGAGTGGCCTGGCATCCCCACGGCCGTTACAGCGCTCAGCCAGTGATATCAACCTGAAAGGTGATCAGCCCGCAGCTTCTCCCGGGCCCACTCTCCGAAGCCTCCCTCATCAATTGCTGCTCCAGAGGCTTCAGGAGGAGAAAGACCGTGACAGGGATGGTGAACAGGAGAATGACATCAGCGGCCCCTCAGCAGGCAGGGGTGGCCACAACAAGATCAGGTAGGAGGGCCTGGAAGGAAGGGTCAGGATGGGTGGAGAGCTATGGCAAGCCTAAGCTGGACGGTAGGGAGGAAAGGGAGTTTGTGGTACCTTTGCAGTGATGGGCTGGGGTTAGGGGTGGAGGAAGTTCCTTGATGGTTTCCCTCCTGCTGATCTCTGGAAGATGCTAGGGCTCACTCTGAGGATGGGGGCAGCTGAGGGAGTTTTGGGTAACCAACTTGTGGGTAGGATGCTCACTACAGCATGAAAACTGGTGGTAAATTGGTTGGTAATATCTTTCTGTATAGGCTCAAAGCCTACAGGTGAGAGTTATGGCTGCTCGTCCTCCCACAAATCTGCCCCAGCCCTGTATAGTAACAGTACTTTAAACCTCCCTCCTGGGTTCTGGAACCTCGAGAAACCAGGAGATAGGCAGTATTGACCTCCTTATAATCTAAGAGTTGGAATCAAGGAACAGAGCCTCTTTCCCTCTGTAGGCTTAAGGGGTGGCCACTGTGCTGGTTTCTCTACCAGTACAGTGTAAGGTGTTTCCTCTGAGGAGCCCCCTGGGGTACCTGTGAGGGGTCGTTGTCTTGGACCCTCCTCCAGCACTGCCTAAGTTCACTACTGCTTGTACTAAATTCCTGGAGCCTCGAGGTCTGCTTCATGCCGTTTCTCTAGAGCCAGGTAAAGAGAAGGTGTTTGGAAGCCTGTTGGATACAGTGTTACATAAGCAGCTTGTTGTTTTCACAGCGTCGGCCAGCTCTGATAGCCCTACGGGGTTGATGTTCCCACTGGGCTGAGCAGCAAATGCATGCCACTCGGTTAACTTCGGTCGCTTAGGCTGGGCCTGTCAACAACATTGTACAGGATGGTCCCCCAACCCCATGCCCAGGTTGGGCCACAGACTCATTTAAAGTCACAGAGAGTAGGAATCGGCTTGCCTGGGTGCAGGGATTTGGTAGAAGGCCTTTGATGTAGCTTACGTGAGGCTTTTCTTTCTGTAGCATTCCCCTGCCAGTGCAGCCTGATTTCCAGGCTGTAGACTTACTGGACCCCCAGGGTTGTCTGTCCCGCTGCAAAATCACATTTCTCCCATGCAGCTTTTGCACAGCCCCTTGGGTTTTCTAAGAATTGAACTGGTTGGTGGCTGGAAGAACGCATCCAGGGATGTTGCGGTTTGCCAGGAGGGCCGTGTGTGAGTGGAACTGTGTGGCTGTCACTGGTCCCTTTCAGTTTCGTCTGTTGCAGCTGGCACAGAATAAACTCCTCTAGTCTAGGCTCTCCAGTTCACCTGCTCTTTGGGAGAGCAGAATTATTTCTTCTCCACATTTATTAGGTGACTGGAATGCCAGGTGTGTGTGTGTGTGTGTGTGTGTGTGTGTGTTTGTGTGTGTGTGTGTACATGCAGGCATGCCTGTGTGCAAGGCTCACCTCTGGCTCCCCACCTCTACCTACTCCCCACCATACAGCAGGGGTCCTGACTGGTTCTGAGGAGGTTGCCACCTGGGCTTCTGGCTGTGAAACACTTAGATGAGTTGCGATACAGGTTAAGGGGGCTTACCTGGTGTGACAGTGGTCTGCCAGCCAGGATGTGGCAGAGCGTGTTGGGGGTGCTGAGAAGGAAGAGACCCTCAGGCAGAGGTTGCCTGTTAAAAAACAAAAACAAAAACAAAAACAAAAAATCCTGGACGTATTCATGGACCCTGGCGGGGCTGCAGTGGCTTGCTTCTATTGCTCCCTGTTGGCTGAACCTGGCATAGAGCCCAGGAATATGGTCTGCAGGTTCTGGCCCCCAGCACCAGAGTGAAACCTACAAGGGCAAATTTGAAGCCGAGGCAGTAACTTAATCTCTGGCCAAAAGGGCAGGGTCACAGTTGCTTAGGTGGTGGGAACAGTGTAGCATATCTCTAAGTCTAAGAGAGCCTGGTCATTGGCAGCGCACGTGAATTTGGCCTGTCTGGGTACCAGGGAACCCAAGCAAGCTTTTGGGTAGAAAGGAAGATCAAGACCTCAGACTCTATATCTAAGCCCGAGAAGTGGTCGCCATAGATTGACATGGGGGTAGGGACAGCCGTCCAAGATCACAGGAGACAGGCCCAGAGGCAGGAGAATTGGGGCTCCCAGTGCATGTTGCTGGTCAGGGTGTGAGGAGACCGGCCCACTGCGCCCCGCCTGCCCTTCCCTGGTGCCCAAAGCTTGGGTGCCAGCCCTTCTCCGGCTCCTACCTGGCAGTTCTGCCCGCCGTTCCCCAGTGCGCCCACCTCCGGGCCCTCGGTGTTTCTTTCCAGCCGCCCGCGTGGGGTCTGCGGGGGGCACCGCGGACTCAGGGCGCGCCGGCCGCCGCCGCCCGCAGAGGGAGGAGCTGGCGGAGGAGGCGGGGCGCGGAGCGGCCGTGGCATGGAGCGAGCCCGGCGCGCCCGGGAGCGCAGCCCCGCGGCCCCGGAGCCCTGAGCGGGCGCGGCTCGTGCGCTGGCGGGAGCGGGCCGGGCGCGGCGGCGCGGCCCATGGAGCGGCCCCGGGCCGGGCCCCCGGCGGGCGGGCGGG
>NC_034606.1:54486221-54515068 GCF_900095145.1 Mus pahari
CGGGCCGTGCGCCATGGAGGCCCCGGGCGCCGGCTTCGCGTGCCCGCTGCCCCCCGGCATCGCGTCCGTCACCTACGTGTTCGTCTACAGCCCCAGCGGGCCCGGCGGATCCGGCCCCGCGCCCGGCCCCGGCCCGGCGTCTCCCGCGCCCCCCGCGCCGCCGCCCCGGGGCCCGAAGCGGAAACTTTACAGTGCCGTCCCCGGCCGCAAGTTCATCGCTGTGAAGGCGCACAGCCCGCAGGGCGAGGGCGAGATCCCGCTGCACCGCGGCGAGGCCGTGAAGGGTGAGGGGCGCGGGCGGGGTGAGGGGCGCGAGCCGGGTTGGGGGGCGGGCCCCGGGGCACGCGGCCTATTTCATTGCCATTTGGGGGAGGGTCTCTGTGGTTGGGGTGTCCCTGGGTCATTCCAGCAAGCTGCTGTGCCGGGGTCTCAGTCTCTGGCCCTGGTTTTATGGGCTCCTGGCATGAAGCTCTAGCGCTGTCATGGTAGAGGCTGGGCTCTTTTGGGGCGGTTCTTGTTACGATGGGGGCCAACGACAACTGGGTCCTTGCGTTGGAAGGACCCTAACCCATTCCAGAGCTCCCACGCCTTGTGGGGTTCCTGTGTCACTTCTGGGGCTTCTTCACTGGCAATCCATGGGATCCAGGTGAGGGGGGCTTGTCATCTTCGGGGGAATCTTTAACAGTTGTCTGTGTACAGCACACATTTCTTCCATGGATGGGGAAGACAGCCCCCCTCCCATCATGAGGCTCTCTGCCATTATTGGGGTCCTACCTTGGGCACTCTGTCTGCGAGGTGGAAATAGTTGTGAAGACCAGCCCTCCTGGTCTCTAATGTGGCTTGCTCCACTGGCTGCCTTGCCATGACCCTGAGCTCTGGACAGTGACTCTTGGGTGGATGTCAGTTACCATGGTTGGGGGGACGTGATCCCTGTGGGCAGGAGGAAGGGTATGTCTGGCCTCTGTTTCTGTCTCTGCCCTCTTCCAGTGCGTCCATCTGTGTCTGTCTGTCTCCCACATGTCCATCCTTTGCTGAGGCCATCTGTTCATTTCTCTTCCCTGTGGAACCCAGAATCTTCCCAGGGAGAATGCTGGGGGTGGGGGTGGGATGCTGGCTTGAAAAGAGAGCAAGGGTCAGGGTCGTGGGCAAAACCTGAGCCTCAGGTGGCCTGGGAAGTGGGTACCCTCCTGTTTCCCTTTTCCCTGACGACCTGTCTGGCTTCTCTCCCTAGTGCTCAGCATTGGGGAGGGCGGCTTCTGGGAGGGAACCGTGAAGGGCCGTACAGGCTGGTTCCCAGCTGACTGTGTGGAAGAAGTGCAGATGCGACAGTATGATACCCGGCATGGTAAGTGACCCCGGTTTTTGCTCAGATACCTCCCAAAGGGCAGGCGCTTCTCGTCCCCCTTTGGTCTTCTTGGTAACACATCTGGACATCTCCCGAAGACTGAGAAGCACACTCGGTACACTCAAGATACATTCAGATTTGCACATATCCATGGTGGGCAAGCATGCATGTTCCTAGGAACATGGGTATGTGAACTTGACAGTGGAGCCACCTTTGCCATGCCAGCTGGAGGAGTACACTCATGGTCATTCTCTGTCTGCGTGTTGGTACACCGAATCTCCGGTGACAGTGACCACCCCTCTGGTACATTCCTCACGGAAATACCAGGTTCGTGGAGCTCCCAATTCATGAGAGGCTGGCACATAAGTAAGATCAGTGTGAGAAAAGAGGCGTTTTTCCAAAGTGGACAGATTGTCCAAGTGGGCAGAGCAGGAGGCATGGGCCAGCTAAGAGGAAATGAGGCCATTTGGGCCCCAAGGAGTGGCTCCGGGATACCTGGGGTTGGTATGGTCTGAGAGCAGCGGATGAAGGATGGCTCCTGCTCTTACAGAAATGTGAGGTGAAAGTTGCAGCTCCTGGGGCCGCTGAGGAACTGTGGTCCAATCTAGCTGAATGCTTGGACTTCTAGGAAGGATCCCCTTAGATGCCGGTGATGACAGTGAGGGTCCCCTGGGGCCCTCAGTGTGGGCTGCTTTCATGTCTGGGGTGTACTCTTTCATTGAGCCCTCGGGTATTCTGGGAAGCCACAAGATCGATTCTCTTATTTCCAGCCCAGAGAGTAGGTAGGACAAATGAACTCTGGACTGATTATCAGTGGTATGTCTGGATCAGGGTACAAGTGTCCCTTTCTCTGTCCATAGAAGGTTTGGGACCTGGGTTGTGGTAACCCCTCTCAACCTCTACTTTAAGTTGGCAGTTTTCCAGGGGAACCCACAATCATGTGGCCGTGCGTCAAACTTGATGGATGCCTAGGTTATACAGGAACTCAATTACTGACCTACTGTTGGCTAGCTGCCTTTCTTTCCCTTCCTGCCTTCCTTCCCTCCTTCCTTCCTTCCTTTTCTTTTCTTTTTTAAAAAGATTTATTACATGTAAGTACACTGTAGCTGTCTTCAGANACACCAGAAGAGGGCATCAGATCTCATTATATGGATGGTTGTGAGTCACCATGTGGTTGCTGGGATTTGAACTCAGGACCTCCGGAAGAGCAGTCAGTGCTCTTAGCTGCTGAGCCATCTCTCCAGCCTGTGCCTTGCTTTCTCACAGGGCTTATCCTTTTCCTGCCTTGATGGCTTTACTGGTGACTAGGAGAATAGAAGGGGATCGTTGCACTCATTTGCTGGATGTGGCATCCGAGTGGAAATGATTTCAGAGGTTTGGGACCTAGTTCCAACAGGACAGAGTAAAGGACAAGGAGCAGGGGCTGCACACCTGTTGAATAGGAGCGAGTCTTATGCTTTCCCTATGGATGGGGGTAAAGTTCTGAGAACTGTGGATCCAGGAACATTTGGACCTCGTTCTGAAGCCGAGGAAGGAGAGGGGTCTGGGTTGGAGTCAGAATCCAAGAGGAGCAAATGTTGGTCAGTTTTGCTTCAAGCCGGACCTTATGCTGGCTGTCAATGGTTATGACAAGTGTACCACCCTCCCGGGTGCACAGGCCACTGGGAGGGGGGATCCAGTTACCCCTGGATGCACAGGCCACCCAGAGCTGAGATCCAGAGTTAGCCTGAGGAAGCCCCCCCCCCCAAAAAAAAAAGCGGCTCAAAGCAAAGGTGTTGTTTCACTTGTGTTCCCCTGGTAGTTTGCAGATGGGTTCCTCGTGTTTGTAGAGCTCCAGCATAGCATGCTAGAACTATGCCCGTTGCCAACTTCTGTATTTGAGCAGCGCCAGACATGATTTTTAGCATTTTTCTATGAATGAAGCTGTGGACCTATCCTAGCAATCCTGGGAGCTGGGGTGCCAGCGTTTAGTATGTTTCTGAGATGTCACTACCCACAAGGGGCCGGGATGTTTGTTCTTTGTGTTGCTGCATAAGCAGTTAGCGTTGTGAGGAATGGCGAGGCTGGAGCGGGGAGTGTGAGTCTAGTCACCCGTCCTTGGGGGAGGGGGCAGTCAAAGTAAAGAACGAGATCTTGTAGCAGGAGCTGACCGAGCAGATATTTTAGGGCCAAGATGAAGATCTGGGCAGGGCAGAGTGGTGAGGAGGGTATGTCAAGGTCACGGGGTAAGGAGAGGATCGAAGAGCAGCTGATGTGGGGGTGATGGAGCGGCAGGCTTTCTAGCAACCACGGTACCTCTTAACAGGGCCATAGCTGTCATAGATGACCTGAGGGAGTGGGGCTCAAAAGCACCTAGGAGCCACCTTTGCCATGCCAGCTGGAGCTACACGTATGGGCATATGGTGAGGGCCCTGCTGGGACTCTCTTTGGAGAGGGTATAGGAGTTATAGCAGCTTCCCTCTGACCCCAGCTACAATACCCATCCTGCTGCTCTGGGCAGAACTTCTTGTCTGGGACTTTGGCTGAGTTGTGCCAGATTGCAGAGGGCATCCTAGCAACAGGAACCTGTTTCCAACAGCCCTCGCCACCCCCCCACACCCCCCCAGATTCAGGAACCATAATGGGAATGAAGGAGGACTTTGAAAGACCAAGGATAGAAGCTGTGCTGGTGCAGAGGTTAGGTTAGCGTCTCCTAGAACCTGGGTCCTGGGTCCTGGTCTTTACCTGAACAAAGAGGCTGGCCTCCAGCAGCACTCTAGCAGGCGGAGGGAGTCGAGGAAAGCAGCTAGTGCACGCATCTCAAGGCCTGGCATAACCTCCCATCCCGTTTGCCTTCCTCTTTCCACTCGGAGAGAATGTTCCATTTGGGAGCTGGTGCTGGGCCCATTCCTTTCAGCTGGTTTTCCTGTGTGTGATTAATAAAACCAGAACACGAATCTGTGTTATATAATAAATAGTTTGTCTGGTTGATAACAATTAAAAAAAAACAAAAAACAAAATGCTTTGAAATAGGACCTGACCAGGATGAGGCTGCTTACTTAACTCTGCATAGCTCCTAGGGTTAAGATCTGGGGAGAGCAGGGCAGAGAGGTGAGCTGGGATGAGCCAAGGTCATGCTAGTGAGAGAATGGTGGAACCGGAGGTTTCCTGTCCACCTCAGGGCTCCCAGGCATGGTTCAGCTAGCAGAGTGTATCTGTGACTGGGTCAGCCTGAAGAAGGATGTGCGTGAGGTTAGGAGGGATTGAGGAGGGCCTCTCACCTGCTGGTGAGGCCTCATCTGCACTGGTCTCGGGACCGGGTGGCAAGTGTATGTTTGTCTCTTAGAGTGGGACAGATGGGAAGGAGTAAGCAAGCGAGTTGATGTGGCCCGAACAAGGCTGTTAGAACCTCATCAAGTGGGCTGTTGGAACCCAGTGGCCTCCCGATGTGACGTTTCCTGCTGGGGAGAGAGAGGTTCAGATGTGACAGTTAACTTATCTAGAGCCTCACACAAAGCGAGAGGGACCTGAAGTCTGGACTGGGACTTTCCTTGATAGCCATGTCATCTGATGGGAGGATCTCTAACCATTGCTCCACCCTGTCTCTGTCCATCTGCCTTTTGGCTCACCTGCTTATCCTTCTGTCCACCTACTTATCCAGCAGCCCACCCAGCTTCCCTTTTCCACTCATAGATGCCATCCATCCGTCCGTCCGTCCATCCATCCATCCATCCATCCATCCGTCTATCCATCATCCACCCATCCATCCATTCATCCATCCATCCATCCATCCATCCATCCGTCTATCCATCATCCACCCATCCATCCACCCGTCCATCCACCCATCCGTCCATCCATCCATCTCCTCACGGATCTGTACATCCTTTGGCTCACCCGATATTCCCTCAAACCTTCAGCATCCCATCCAGTCATTTACGCATTTACTTTTTTGAGTTATCTTCCTTCTCTTCCTACATTCATCCATTTGCCCATGCATCGCCCATGCGCACACACTCACCTAGCCAGTTGTGCACCTTCTGTTATGTACCAGATGCTCTGCTGGGCACTGGGACCACAGGAGTCATTACATCTGGTCTTTCGCTTTCAGGGAGCTCGTAGTTGCTGAGAATACAGGCCATAAAAGAGCTGTATATTTCTGCTGGGTATGGTGGCACGTGCCTGTAGTCCTAGCGTTCAGAGGGCCGAGACATTCAAGGCTCAGACTGTATGTAGTGATATCTTGTCTCAAAACAAAACCAAAAACAACACAAAAAACAAAAACCAGGGGGTGTGAGTGAATAAAATATGGAATGTAAAATAAATAAATAAAATTTAAAAAGAAAAAAAAATAACCAAAAAAAGCCCCAAACCAAAAAACAAATCAAAGCCAGGTACTGTAGGACTCTGGTACCCAGCACCCTCATGATGCTCTATGACTCCCACTCCAGGGGATCCAGCGCCCTCTTCAGGCCTTTGAATGCACTGGGCATACACGTGGTACACATATATACGTGTAGGGAAACACATGACGTAAAACCAAAATCTTTTAAAAACTCAAAACAATACGGAACCCAACTTAAAAGAAAAAAAAAAAACAAAAACACAGGTTCCTCCTAGTCTCATTTTTTTTTTTTTTTTAAATCCCCGTGCCTCCCTCTCCTCTTGCTGGCTGACCCCGCACAGTTCCTGCTTGCTCTAGATTAATGCCTTTGACATGGTCTTTGCTATGCCTGCTTCACCCCCAGAAACCCTGCACCCTACATCATCTCACCCATACCCCCAGAGCCCTCACATCTACAGGCGGCTCTCCTGTCTGTCTGGGTCTCTGCTCAGCTCTTCTCTCTGACGAGGCCGCCGCTATCCCTAGACTTGTACTTTGACATCCCCCCCTTTTTCTGCTTGCTTTTCTCCCCCTAGCTGGCGTTTTGTATTTAATGCTTGTTGATTCCACTTCTCAGAATGGCTTATTAATAACCCCTTAAAGGCAGAGACTTGGCTCTATTCTAAAATAAACAGTGCCTGGTAGGTGAACGGTTGTTGAAGTAAAAAGTAAGTGCTGTGCTGTAGCAAGAAAGGGTGAAGGAGGGAGAGGTGCTGAGGAATGAAATTGAAAACTGTGGTGGCGCCATCTTGAGGCCGTCTGAGATGCCGCGCATGCAGCCAAAGGAGCCATTCTGAAGCTTAAGGGTCTAGTCATAGATTGAACCTTCTTCAGGAAATCTACAAGGCTAAGTGAGGTTCAGCGAGAGGTATGTCCTGGCCAGGTCCACAGTGTTCACGAAGGACTTTGAGATCAAAGGACAGATGGGTACCTAGGCCTGTGGAATGCAGTCAGGGTAGGGGACTGAACACTTTATAATCCTTTTCTTCTTTCCTTGAATTTGTGCTGTTGTGAGGAAACCGGTGGACGCCTTGGGATGCTTCCATCCTGGTGCACACATAGGCTGGTAGCACAGCACATGCATGTGCATGAGCTCAACCCCTGTGTACACAGACATGTGTTTGTTACTAGATCCTAGGCTCACATACAGAGAACAGATATGGCTCTCGTTTGACACACATGTATACCTGACTGTGAAGCACACATACATATACTCTCATCCCTAGGGCTTGCAGACTGGACCATCCTGGCCTTGTATGGTGTCTAGATGCATGCTAAGTAAGGAGAGATGAGCAGGATTGGTTTCCTCTTGGCTCTAACTCCCAGAGGCCAGAATTCTATGTATGGTTATCTGAGCTCTACTCCCTTAGGACTTTAGACGCCAGGGTCTTAGGATTTGCCCCCACCCACATCTAGGCCCAGAGAATGTGGGGGCAGAGACTGATCAGCACAGTTGGGGGAAATTCAGCTAGGTGGAGGGTCACGACCGTGTCTTAGCCTTTGATGCTCCCCACAGAAACCAGAGAGGACCGGACGAAGCGTCTCTTCCGCCACTACACTGTGGGTTCCTATGACAGCCTCACTTCACACAGGTACTGGCAGGGGTGTGGACATGCGGGGACAGTAGCGGGGCCTAGGGTGTCCAATGAAAGGGGAAGTCAGGGTATGGGAAGTGGGTGGCTAGCTTCCTCTGCCTTTGTCATTCTGAGTTGTCTGGTGTGTATGGGACCCTGTGGGTTCAGCCTGACTGCCTGGCTCCCTGTGGACCTCCTCTTGCTCAACCTTGCTTTCTTTTGCCAGCGATTATGTCATCGATGATAAGGTGGCTATCCTGCAGAAAAGGGACCATGAGGGTTTTGGCTTTGTCCTCCGGGGAGCCAAAGGTAATGGGTGTGGATTTGGGGGGTATCGCGTTGCTGTTGATATCTTCTGTGGCCTGCCTCTTACCCCCTTTCCCCTTTTAAAGCCCTTCGCCCTCCCCCTCCCCCATGGTTATGTGTCTTGGTTTGGAATGTACTGGAGTTCAAGGGAGTGGGTCCCTCTCCTTTTAGCCTTTCATTTCCTTGTGTGTGTGTGTGTGGGGGGGGTCTCTTGGTGGAACAGAGACCTTTTTGCTGAGGGTAAATGCGGGAGTTCACAGAGGGATGTACAGTGGTTTGGGTATCCCTACCGGCTGCCTCTCCCACCCCATTTGCGATGCCTTAGTCATCAGGTGGCTCTGACACGATCGATGCTTGTGAATGCCTTTTTATCTTTGCTCTCCCTGCAGCAGAGACCCCCATTGAGGAGTTTACACCCACACCTGCCTTCCCTGCGCTCCAATACCTTGAGTCTGTAGATGTGGAAGGTGTGGCCTGGAGGGCTGGGCTTCGAACTGGGGACTTCCTCATTGAGGTGAGGCCCATCCCGGACCCTGCCCGGCAGGAGGGGGAGAGCACCACTAACTGCCATCTGAAGAGGGGACAGTTGGCCCCTGGCTACCTAGCTCCTTGTCTATCCCAGGTGAACGGAGTGAACGTCGTGAAGGTCGGACACAAGCAAGTGGTGGGTCTCATCCGTCAGGGCGGCAACCGCCTGGTCATGAAGGTTGTGTCTGTGACCAGGAAACCCGAGGAGGACGGTGCTCGGCGCAGAGGTGAGGGCTCTGATGGCTGGGCTTTCAGACCTTTTGACTTCAAGCCCACATTCCTCTCCCCATCTCTGATCCTACACAGCTGACATCACATGGCTGCCTGAGATTAGATAAAAATGCCCTTATTTGCTGCCCAGGTCCTTGGTGTCGATGCCTGACCTCTGACCTGGCCCCTGACCCCTGATCCTAGAGTACCCCTCCTCAGTTCCCTCTCCCCTTCTCCTGTGAATCCCCCCAGCCCTGGTGTGGCAGAGCCCTCCTTTCCGACGCCAGCAGCTGCCTGGAGGCCGGGTTGTCATGGCAACTGTGAGGTTGACGCTGCTGCTGCTGCTGCTTATTGTGCAGGGAAGGGGGAGGCGGCACCTGAGGGAAGAGGAAAAGCGTCTTCTCCCCGCGCCGACGCCAAAGACGCGGCCCCGCCTGGGCCTAAGAGGCTTTGCCGCCGGCCCAGCCCAGGTGTGCCGCCTGCCGGGCCACACTTCGGTCTTACAAAGAGCAGTGGTACCTGGGTCTGGGTGCTTTAGGCGGCAGGAGGTAGTCTGGCAGGAGATCTACCCAGCCCCCATGGGTGGTGCCCACTCAGTGGGGCCTTGGAGCCCGCAGGGTGGATCCTCAGAGCAGAACCAGCCAGCATCCTAGCCTTTGCTGGTGCTTTTATTACCATTTGAGGCCTTGGTCCTGGGAGTCTTAAGGGCCCTAGGGGCACAACTGCCCTGGCTCCACTGCTCCCTGAGTGCCTCACGCCATGAAGAAGTTTGCATCTAGCCGCAGCCTGAACAAGATCTTGGCACAGTGTGACTCCTCTTCAAGAGAGTACGAGGAGGTCCAGGCAGTGGAGCGCAAGTGGCATTTGCACCTGGCCACTCCGCGTCGCCTGCTGCTGGACCGGAGGGCCAAGGCCTCCCTCTTCTTTGCAGCCCCACCACCCCCAAAGAGGGCTCCCAGCACCACACTGACCCTGCGGTCCAAGTCCATGACGGCTGAGCTGGAGGAACTTGGTGAGCATTTCGGGTGGACGGTGGGTGAGTGGCCAAAGTGGGGTGGCTGCAGGTAGTCTGGGTGGGCAGTGGGACTGAGCTGGGGGCTCAGACAGAAGGTAGAAAAAGATGGGTTTGGAGACAGGTCAGCAGTTAGGGGTGGGACTGGAGTGATGGGGAAAGTGTGTACCTTGGGTGAGGAGTATGGCAGCAAGGGAGGCGAGGAGGACTCGGCAGCATGAGGAGCCGGAGTTGGTTAGGGACAACGGGGACAGATGGCTGGGGAACAAGGTCTGGCCCTGTAGCATGCCCGCATGCATGCACATGCATGTGTGTGTGAGCGCTGTCCCCGGTTCTGTGCTTTTCCACTAAGACTTTGCATTTCAATTTAGCTGGCAGAGAGCAGTGGTAGAGCAGAGTCTGCTCTTGGATCTGCCTGGCACGAGCTGGGTCACCTTTGTGCTTATTTTTCTTGGTTGGTACCTGCTCACTTATCTGCCGAGTGAGTCTACTGACCCAGTAAAGTTATCTGTGAGCACCCCTAACACAGTGAGGGGATGGGGCCTTGTGAACTGCAGGAGGTGGACAAAAAGTATGTTAGCCTTTAATGGATACAGTCCCAGGCTGACTGCAAAGAGCCTCCTTGTAGACATATCATGATCCACACGACCCCATCCTGACATAGGGCAGTTGCCAGCTTTTATTATGGCCATATGCATAACGCATATCTTGTATGCATGCGCACATGTAGGACAGTTACCAGCCTTGTTGTAGGCATGTCTCATGTACATGACTATGATGTTCTGACATGTATAGAAGTATCCAGTCTCATCATGGGACGTGTCCCATGTACATGAGTCGCGCATCTTAACAAATATATGAGTTACCAGCCTTGCCGTGGGCACACGTCCCATATGCGTGACATATTTTGACACATATGCCAGTTAACCTTGTCATGGGCATGTCTCATATTCACAGCCATGTCCTGATATGTGACATTTGCCAGCCTCGTCATAGGTATGTCCTACATGCATGATCACATCTTGACACATAGGACTGTTATTAGTCTCATCCCAGGCATGTGCAGATATATGTGATTTAATTGTCATTGTTGGCATGTGCTAATGTGTTTGACTTGTTAAGAGCCTTATTGTGGGTGCATCGTAACTGTCAACAGTCCTGTGGTGGGTATATTCCAATATGTGTGACAGATTGAAACACTCTTGGCTTTTGTCAAATTCCCAGACTGTCTTCTGGCTTT
This sequence comes from Mus pahari, assembly GCF_900095145.1. NCBI lineage: Eukaryota > Metazoa > Chordata > Mammalia > Rodentia > Muridae > Mus > Mus pahari. The sequence continues at coordinate 54,496,797 of NC_034606.1, forward strand.
TATCCTAAAAGGAGGCCCCTTATCCTGGCTCTCAGGACTATCCCTATCTTTTGCTTATGGACTCAGTGGTGACCGCGTCCTGGCCGTAGGCTGAGTCGCTACATTCCAAGCAGTTGCCTTGAGTGAAGTTTGGTTTAGTTTGGAAAACAGTTGCCGAGCTAGAAGGGGCTGACATGAGCAGGATTTTCTACGATAAACCTCTGAATAAAATAAAAATTACAGATAGTTTAAAGGAGGAGGAATCCTGTGGTTTCAGAAATAAAGCAGGAAACCAAGGCCAAAGGAATAGGAACCTGGGTGCTTCCAGTTCCTGATGGCTGCTCTCAAGGGAAGTGCTCTGGTCTGAAGCTCCTGTGAGGCTCAAAGAGGTGCTGGTGCTGTGGGCTTGGAAACAACAGTAGACTCTGGGATTAGCATAAAAAAACCAGGAGGGGCTGGAGTGATGGGTCAGCACTCCAGAGCGCTTGTTGCTCTCGAAGAGGACCCAGGTTTGGTTCCCAGCACCCACATAGTGGGTCTCCACCATCTAACCCTTCTCACCTCTGAGGCACCAGACATGAACATGGTGCGCATACATACGTGCAGACAGAAACACTCAAAATAATCTAAAAAAAAATTTTTTTTTTTTTGAAAAGGACTGGAGATAAAAGAGCATGGGAGTAAAGTAAAAGGTTTCAGTTATATAAAGGAAGGAACCGTCACAGAATTAGTGAAATTAGCAGGATAATGCGAACAACAGGCAGCAAGGAAGTTTGGGATGATCCTTAACTTATTGAAACAAACAAACAAACAAACAAACAAACAAACAAACAAGAAAGCTACACATAGAAGAGTCTGTGGCTTGGAGATACAGAATCCAGGACTTACTAAAAAAACAAAAACAAAAACAAAAACAAAAACGTAACAGTGAGCAGGGAGATCAGTCTGAGACCACCCAGAATCAGCTTAGGAAGCTGATGAGGTGGCCATGAAGGACCAGTTGGGGGACCTGAGGACAAACACGGAGACTTCAGCATCTACTTGATAGGAATTCCAGAGGAAATTAATAGAAAGGCTGAGAATCTCCCAAAAGCAAACAGAAAATATGGGACTCCTTTCTGAAGAAGTATGTCACAAATAAATTATGATCTGTCAGGGCAGAAATTTAAAATGCCACCAACAAGCAGAAAAATGTTTAAAAATACCAGCGCCGGTAGAGGGAGTCAGCGGCTCATAGTGAGCGATGATGGTTTGACTTTAGGCTTCATCAGCAGTGATAGAGACAGAAGATGATGAGAGCCATCCTAGCCCATCTAGCTGACTAGAGAGCAGAGACACCCGCAGACTTCAGGCCCTAGAGTCTAATCTAACCCAGGTCAGTCACAGAGAGCAGACCTATGGCATAGATGGATAAACCAATATGGCAGGCAGCTGGGTTTGACTGGACCTTGGTGCACAGTCCTGGAGTCTCTTGCTAGAAGCTGCTCTAGTACCAGGTCAGAAGGGCCCTTCCTACTTCCTGCTGAGAGGTGTTATTCATGCTGAACTCTGCCCTCCAGGACCCTAGGGGACCCCTGTGGGAATGGCAGAGCTCTGCCTGGCTATGGCTGTTGCCTGTAGAAATGGAAGCAGAAGAGTTGAATCTTTTCCAGAACGACAATTGTGGTTGTGCCTAGTTACAGATCTTGCTGGGCCAGAGGTATCATGGCATTTCTGAGTAGAGGCTAGAAGGGGTCTGGGATCAGCTCCGCTGGAGCCTCTGCCTATACTTCTGCGCCCAGGATCATAGCTATTGAAGCTGGAATCAGGTTCTAAATGGGACTGTGTTTAGAGAAAAGCCAAAGCCAGGGGCTCTGTAAGCTGCCCCGACCCAAAGATAACTAGCTGTCTCGGGAGGTGACCTGGTCCTTCTGGGAATGTCTGATTGGAGGAAGGCAGGCCAGCACAGCGTTCTCCAAATCGCCGGGCATCCCACATCCCACTGTTTTGTTCTTTTCGTTCATTTGCTTGAGACGGGGCGAGGGGATTCTGTAGTCTAGGCAGCTCTGGAACTTTTTGAGTTCTAGGATGGCAGGCGTGCTCTACCATGCCTGGATTTGTTTGTGTTCTTAAAAGGTAGAAATAAGACATGTTGAGTCACCACTGTTATAAACATGCCTATCCTGCCAGTCACTGGCAGTCCCTTTAGGAGCCATGTTTGTCAAAGAGATAACCTGATTGCTTGGGCAGAAGGAGCCAGTGTGTGGTGAGGGGAAGTGGGTGCAGGGGTGGAGGCTCAGGCTGTGGAGGAGGAGGCAGGTTGTGGTAGGAGGGAGAAGAGGGTCGAGTTCCTCGGAACTAAGGGAGTAAGCAGAGGCTGGTCCAAATTAAATTAATCAATTAAATAAAGTGGAAGCGGTGGTGTCTGGCACAAATCATTGGGAGAACTCTGTGGTGTGGCACGTACTTATGGCTCAGGAGGTTGAGGCAGGAGGATTGCTGTGTTGTTCCAGGCCTGTCTGGATTACAGAGTGTGAGTTCAAGGTCAATTTGGACCACAACTCATAATAAGAAGGGTTGTTCATAAGAGGTGGGGGGCGGGGAAGAACTGGTCACCCCTTTTGCATTCTCTTTCTTGTCTGGGGCTCCCTTACCAAGGATGCCTACCGTCAGCTAGAGTCAGGGACATGGGTTAGCAGGGACCCACATCAGGGACCTCGTGTGGGCAACCTGTCCCAGTTCATTTATTAAGGTGAAATTAAGACTTCCCTCAATTCCTGGGTCTTTTCTTTTGTGATAAGAGATCAGCCTAGGTCCCTGCCACTGCCTTGGTCCGGAGAAGCTTTCTTTACGAAATACAGACCCTGCTTGCCGTTACACACCTGCTTTGGGATATGGAGGTGTGTATCAGTAGGGCGGCCCGTGTCCAGCACGTTCAAAGGCCCTGGGTTCTATCTGCAGTACCTAGAAAAAAGAAACCCAACCAAAAATATCCCAGGTCAGAGTGTTCAAAGGTGACTACCTTGGTGAATAGTGGACTTGAAACTTTGTTTTTGTAGTTATATCTTTGTTCTGAACAGATGTCTGGCTGCTCCAAGTACAGTTTAATTGTGCACATCTCCGTGTGTGCATGTGTGCACATGTATGTGTGTGTGTGTGCATGCTTGTGAGTATTCGTGTATACACGGCGTGCCTTCCTGCTTTTGCTTGTTCTTCTCTAGAGGTTTAGCTCATCCGTAGGCTTTTCTGCTGGTCTCAGGAGGAGGTACAGATGGGGACAGGCCTGCGGGACCTGGTTGTTGGGGAGGTGGGGAAGTGGAGAACAGGGTCCAGAAATCATTGTGCAGCGTGGCCCAGGGGCCATGCCATGAAGTCTTCCACTTAACCCCCTTTGCTCTGTTTCTCAATTCTAAGCTTCCATTCGGAGAAGAAAAGGGGGTAAGTCTGCTGCTGTGATTCTAGGCCTGGCTTGCCTGTCCCTACCGAGGGGTGCTGGTGTGTGATGAATCCAAGTCAGAGTGGTCTGGAGCCTGGCATACTTAATCTCATTCCAGCTTGGGGATCTGGTAGAAACATGGTAAAGGAGTTCCCAGGGGTATCCCTGAGAGTTATAGGGAGCACAACCATAGTCCTTGTGGATCTAGGTGAGCTAGGGGTGTAACCTCCGAAGATAGTGTGGTGGGGAGAAGGAGAGAGAACGTACAGCGAGGGCCCCTACAAGTGTCGAGGCCCGGAGTTGGGGAGGGGATGGCCTCTGGGGGTCAGGCCGTGGGGTTTGGAGGAGTGAGGTGCTCGGGCTGTGTTGGGATGGGAGCCGCAGGGTGTTCAGCTCTGCTCTGTGCTATATCTTTTTATCTTCTCCTTCCCCTAAGCCAGTTTCATGCTGGTGAGTTGTAGCCCAGAGCAGAACTGCTTCAGATAGGAGTTTGAATCTGGTGGCTCTGGAAAAGGAGCTGGACTCCCCCCACTCAGAACCCCCACCCCCAACCCCTGGGCTGTTGAGTTCACTATCTACTCTTCAGGTTCCACCCATGTCCTTTGAGGCCCTTTGTAATATGATGTGTGTGTCCAGCATGGCTGCAGGGAACACAGTGTCTGTGTGGGGTCAGAAACACCAGGGCCGGGACTGGGTACGAGGTCCGGTATCTGGGGAAGTCTTACTTGGCTTCTGATGTCGCTTCTGCCTCTTGAGTGGATGTGAGTCAGGCTCAGAGATGCCCAAAGCCTAGGCTGTGTGGATTCGTGCATCCAGCATCCCCTCTCCTTCTTACTTCTGATGTCCTGGACTCTGCCTGGGCAGAGGGACTATCTCTGGCTCACATGTGACCAGTAGGCTCCCCTCCAGTCTCTTCTTGTTAAGATCTGTATCCTAGCTCTGTAACAGTAGGGCTCCCGGGATGCTAGGCTGTGGTCTCACACTTCTTCCAGAAGTGGGAGAGATGGCTGACTTGTCACTTCCACGGACCCTTCTTTTCATCCCTGCTTGGGTTCCCAACACGCTCTGCCCTGTACCCAATGATGTGGGCATGGAAGGCTGGTGAGAATGCTTACACTCAGTTCCTAAAGGATTCTATTTGATTTTTAAATATCTAAAATCATGTAGGATTATTTTTTTTTCTAACTTTGTAGTGGATTTATGTTGGAGAAAAAAAAAGTTCAACCTTTCATATGTAATTTCAGTTTTTCAGTTCTTAAATTCTTCCTCTTGGAAATAATTCTGGCTTGGCCTCAGCACTATTGCACCAGAACCCTAAACGGTTGCTTTGTTAGACGTTGTGTGTACACTGCTCGGATCTCTTGGATCTGTTAGGTTTCTTAGAGATGCGCAGTCTCTAAGTCCACGGCTCAGGTGACCGTGCCTTGGTAGGAAATGTCACTGTGGTATGGACCTACTCTTTCTCCTTCTGTCTTTACTTCTGCGGTTTCTGGACTGGATGGCAGTAAGGGTCTGTGATCTGGGGTGATGCTCTGTTGGCGACATTTCGTGCTCGGGAAACAGGAGGGCAACGATAAGGTGTTGAGGTGGTGACAGCGGTAGCCATGGAAAACTTGGCATAGACTGCATAGCACCAAGGACTTGGCCGGTGCGGTGGTTTCACCCCTTCAAAAGGAAGTTATTCATTTCATTACGGAGACAAATGAGAAGATCTTTCGCACCTGTCTCTGCACTGTTACCTGGTGGTACTGGGAGCCATGCTTGGACCCTACCAATTTCTCTACAGTGGAAACTTGTTTTGCTGGCTAAGTACTGTATTGTTTAGTCCTCCAGTGGGGGCAGAGCATTCTCTTTCTGAGGAACCCATGAATCATTGGTGAAGATAAGGTAAATGTCCTGGCTGCGTCCTCAGTCTCTGCAGTGGCCAATGTGGTCTGCAGTGGCCAGTGTGGGCTGCAGTGGCCAGTGTGGGCTGCAGTGGCTAGCATGGCTGTGGGCTTCTTTGTGCTAATTTCCCCTCGACCTATATGGCATAGACACTGCTCATGACTGTTTTATTAGGTGAAGGCGCTGGTTCTCAGGGCTATACCTCTAAACAGAGTCGGTGTACAAGGTGGGAGTCTCAATATGCTGTATATGAAGATAGCCTCAGGTGTAAATTAAACGTCTACACAACAACTGTTACATTATGGACAGTAGGTGCTGGTGAGCAGCTGTGGTTTGGGCTTGAAAAGAATAGGAGATGTCCTGGCTGACCATAGAAGTTCTTCAGCAGTGGTACTTGGAGAGTGGAAGTGTGTCTAGGACAAATGTCCCCCAATGGTAGACACAACCTTCAAGAATTGGATATAGGCTGGGGATGGGTGGAACCCGAGGCTGCTGAGTGAGGTTAGTATAGCGGTCAGGTAGAGGGAAGCACTGCCCAACTTACAGTGCACGCTGGTGCCCTGACCCCGAGTGGACCCTGAGCAAGAGTTATAGAACCATATCTCAGAAAGCCTTCAGACACTTTAAAGGCCTCTGAAACCCTTTTCCCCTGCTGAAAACGGGTTTCCCTTGTAGTTCAGTCTGATCTCAAACTTGTCCTCTTGCCTCAGCCTCTCAAAGAATGGGATTCCAGGATTCCTTTTTCCTTCTGCCATGAGAAAACACAGCGAAATCAAATGCTCGAGGAAAGAAGAGCTTACTTGTATTTGGCTCCCAGTTTGAAGGCTTTTTTCCATCGGGAAGAAGAGCATGTTTTGCTTGTTCATTTTTTGAGCAGTTGGGAAGGAATGAGAGCTAAGGAAATGGCACTGCTGGAGTTTAGGGTGGGCCTTCCCATGTCAGTCACCACCGTCAAGATAATCCCTCACAGGTGTGTCTGGAGGCTGGTCTCCTAGGTGACTGAATTCTATGTCAAGTTGACAACTGTAACTATCATACAAGGTGTGCTGCCACACTGAACTCTGTACATTTTTTTGATAAGCCAAAGTAGCCCTTTTTTTCTTCCTCTCTTTTGAGGAGAGTGTGTGGTGTACATATGTGCACACATGAGTGCACCTGTACAGGCACGTGTGTAGGTCAGAGGTCTGCCTGCTGCGTGTCTTCCTCAGTCATTCTCCATCTTACCCTTTGAGAGAGGCTCTTTCACTGCATCCAGGGCTTGCCGTGTGGACTAGACTGTCTGGTCAGGGACTCCCTAGGACCTGTCTGTTACAGACATATACTACCACGCTCAGCTTTTTATGTGGGTGTTGGGAGTCTGAACTCCGGTGTTCATGATTGTGCAGTAGGTACTTTACTCACGGAGCCATCGTCGCAGCCCCCAGAGTCCCATTTTAAAACCAGTAACTTTAATAAAAAAAAACAAACCTGACTCCATAAAGGTTCTCATTTTATAGCGGATGTGACAAGAATATGCCCGAGGCCGCCTGGCTCCTCTCAGCCAAGCCCTTCCTAGGCGTCGGCCTTAAATAGATCTGAAGTCTGAGGAGTTTGAGTGGGCTTTTGGAGAGGAGAGTCCTTTCCACACTTTCCATACCTCCCATTCCATCGGAGCTGCCTTTCTGCATGGGTAAGAGGGAAGGCAGGAGCTGTAGCCACTTAGATCTGTGTACCGAGGCCATCTTAGATCTCCAGCCTGAGTTTCCTTCCTAGGAAATAGCTCCCCTCTGCCAGCCCAGTCCCTGGTTATTATCTGATTTACCCACTCAGCATCTCTTGCTTGAGTGTTAGTGTCTGTCCCTGGGGCAGCGGTCCCACTAGAAAGAGCTTACCATGGCGAAATGGTAGAGGATAGACCATGTGCTGAGAGAAGGCACTGGGTGAGATGAGAGCGAGGGGAGGATCTAAGTGGTCTGCCCCCAGTCTGATCTCCCTGTGGTTACCTCTGTGGTCACTGCAGGTGACTTGCAGTGTGTCTGGAGGCTGGTCTCCAAGGTGATTGAATTCTTTTTTTTTTTTTTTTTATTAAAATATTGACTTACTTTATTTTTTAATTTTTTAAAAAAACATATATTCATTTATTTTATGTATATGAGTGAGTAACCTGTAGCTGTATAGGTGGTTGTGATCCACCATGTGGTTGCTGGGAATTGAACTCAGGACCTTCCGAAGAGCAGTCAGTGCTCTTAACCGCTGAACCATCTCTCCAGCCTGGTGATTGAATTCTATGTCAAGTTGATAACAGTAACCAACAGACATGGCGTGATGCCACACTGAACTCTGTTCATCTTTTTTTTTTTTTTCTTTTTGATAAGCAAAAGTACCACTTTCTCTCTCTCTCTCTCTCTCTCTCTCTCTCTCTCTCTCTCTTTGGTTTTTAGAGGCAGGGTTTCTCTGTGTAGCCCTGGCTGTCCTGGAACTCACTCTGTAGACCAGGCTGGCCCCAAACTCAGAAATCCGCCTGTCTCCCAAGTGCTAGGATTAAAGGCGTGTGCCACCACTGCCCGGCTTTCTCTCTCTTTTGAGGGGAGTGTGTGGCATGTGTAAGTATGTGGCTTGCAGTGACCACAGAGATACCCAGGGTCTTCTTAAGGGCAGAGTTTGGCTGGTGAAGAAACTGGAACCTGAGGTCCGTGGAGCACACATGCGATGTCAGATCAAGGCCTCAGGCAGTGAGAGGCCTAGGGGTGGTGGGTAGGGTTCATTGGCTCCTGTTAGTGCCACGATGCCGGCGTAGGTGGGTGCGGCAGCCCTGCGGCTGAGGTGGCATCTCTTTGGTTGTGCAGAGAAATTGGATGAGATCCTGGCCGTTGCCGCGGAGCCGACACTGAGGCCGGACATTGCAGATGCTGATTCGAGGGCGGCCACCGTCAAGCAGCGGCCCACCAGCCGGAGGATTACCCCTGCCGAGATCAGCGTAAGCCAGCCTTGGGCCGGGGCTCTGGGATGGTCAGGTCCGGGCCTGGGGATCAGAGGGTCATGCACCTCTCTTCTGAGGTGAGAGTTCTTTATCTGGATCCCTTCTCCAGAGGAGGTGGAACTCTCATGGCCTCTCTGGGAGACATTTGGGACCATGTTAGCCCGTAGGGTGGCCATAGTTCAGCTCGCTTCTATGGTTGCAGCGTTTAGTGCTTCTGACCTTAGTCAGAATCTGTGTTACTCTGACTGACACAGAGGAGGGTTCACAGCTTTGCTGAGCCTATGGAACAGCATGTCCCTATTCAGATGGCGTTGTATCCCACCTGGCACCCCTGGATTCTTTTGCACTACCCATAACACTGCAGACCCCAACTGGACACGGGCACCAGTGCCTTTGGGGTATCTGGTGTATGGGGTGTCTGGTCTAGCCTAGAATGGGTGGGGCTGGATGGAAAACTGAGTGCTCCAGTGCCCTGGAACTTCCATGTTCCTCCCTGACCCCACAGTCATTGTTTGAGCGCCAGGGCCTCCCAGGCCCAGAGAAGCTGCCGGGCTCTCTGCGGAAGGGGATTCCACGGACCAAATCTGTAGGTACGGCTGGGCCGAGGGACTGCTTGGGGTTAGGGATGGCTGGGTAGGGGTGGGTGGATTCAGAGTTGGAGGACCCCATCTCTCTCTGCAGAAGTTCAAGGATGCCACTTTGTTTATGGATCTGAGTTTGCTCTTCCACCCAGAGATGTGCCGTGGGAAGACACCTTTGGGGTTCTTTTCCCGTCTGCCGCTTCCCATCCCCGGCCTCCCTTTTAGTTCTTCTCTTCCTGTCTGTCATTTCTGCCTTGCACAGGTGACAGCTGTTACCAGCACAGCCTTCTCCTGGCCTGCCGGCCAGAGCGCAGGTCCGGTTTCCCAACCTAAAATTACTCTTCTCCTTGAGCCTACTACATCTCTCCAGGTAGCATCCTCTCCTGGTCCCTTCATGGTCGAACCCAAAAGGTCACCCATAATTGCTCTCTCTCGTCTCCATATGCTCATGAATTTGAAGCAGCTGGGTCTCTCCGCAGCCAGATTGAAGCTGCTCCCACTAGGGTCAGCAGTAGCCTCGGGGCATCCCCCCCTGGCTGGCACCATCCGCTTTCCTTCCACCGACCTCAGTTGGCGTTCGTTGCTTTGTTCCCTCTTCTGTGAAATTCCTAGGATTGTGGGAGTCAGTTTCTTGCTCTCCCCTCCTTTTGCACTGCATTTGTTCAGCATATCCAAATGGTAGGTCAACTCAAGGCTGTGTCCTCGGGCTCTCTTCCTTCTGTCCATCCTTCTGTGGAGCTTCCTCAGTCCCTGCCCACCATCACACTCCACACCTGGCCGCGTCTTCTCCTAATCCCAGTCCAGGGTTCTTAACAAGCCCTGCTGTCTGCATGTTTCTCAGGTATCTAGTCTCCTTGACCCACACATCCGTCCACCTGTCCTTATACCCCCTGCCGCACTCACCGTCTGTGCCACATCAGCGTAAACTCCTGTTCAGCCCAATTACAGGCTAGACATGAGCTGCTTATATGCACACTGGCTCATTTAATACCTACGGTAACCATGTGGGGTAACTTAAGGGGAGTTAAAAATGGCTTGCCCCCAAATCACATAGCTGCCCTGCCTGTAGCTCATTAAGAATGGATACATGCTTAAGCCAAACAGCTATCCGAGTGTGCCTGTTACCCATCCCAGGACTCCTGCTTTCTGCAAGCTGGCCCTAGGCTGGTTCTGGGTCTCAGTTGGAAGGTGACATGTCTATAGTTAGGTCAGTCCAGCAGTTATGTGGGTGTTGAGGTACACATAGAAATGGAGAGTGGGGAGATCCAGACACACAGGAACATCAGCATTTATACTTAGAATAACGGGGCGAGCAGACGTTTCCTGGGGATTCTGGGGCAAATCTGTGACAGAGGCCAGTGTGTTAAAAGCACAGGTGTCTAGATGGCAGAGTCCTTCATGGGCTGGCATTGATGCTTCTGTAAGTGGCCGGGTGGAGAAGGGCAGCTGGTGAAGACTGCAGTTCCCGTGGAGCCAAGAGAGGCTACTTTGCTCTTCCAAGCATCCTGAGTGTCCTCCATGACTTCTTTATTTCTTGCCTTACAAGTCTTACAGCGGGCTTGTCTTGTACCTTGTCCACAGCTTTGTCTTCCCTGTGTCCTCTTGCCACGGATCTGTTCTCTAGCCCATTTCTCTGGCAAAGGAAGCTTTCTGCAGTCTATTTAATAACTTGATATCCCTCCAGCCGGTTTTCGGTGGGCTCCTGTTGTCTCGGGTCCCCAGAGCAACAGCCCTGTCCTGCTTCATCTGGGCTATCTGCTTCTGCCTTTCTGTGGCAGGAGTCTTTCCACGTTCCTTGTTTGCCTATCTGCCCTCTCTTGTCCTGGATGGTCTTTCCCAGAGCTGACTACTTGTAGATCCAGACCTATGGATTTGTATAAGCCTCAAGCAAGCCTACCAGTTCCCCCCACCAGAATACAGCTCATCAGTGGGCTAGCAGGTGCTCAACTCTAGTTCCCCACAGCTGGAAGACTGCCTTGTGTCAGCAAAAGCATTGGCCGAGTTGTCAGGCTCCGTGGACTCCCACCCCAGGTTCTGGCTGCATGTCCCTGGGCATGTAATAACAACTGTTGGGATCCCAGGACTATAGTCTGCAAATATGGATATAGCCAGTAAGGACAGCGCAAGCTTAAACCTTGTTGTAGTAGTTGTAACAGCCCCTCTTTCTAGGCTGTGTCTGCACCTGGGAAACAACCCTGTTGCAGACTGGCAGGTAGAGAGGACCTTTCTTTAGTCTGGTGTCAGCACAGACCGCTATTCTGTGCGAGGCAGGTGACTTTTTTTTTATCCTCAGGCACAACCTACCATGCCATTGGTATTAAATTCCACCCCCTCTCTCACTGTCACGCTTCATTCCTGTCTTCTGTAACCTTGAGGTCTCTCTCTGCGAGCTCTTCCTACATAGCTTCACCTAGCACAGAGACCCGGGAATGTTCAGTACATGCTCCTGGGCTGTGTAGGAATGACATCAGGAGGGGGCCCAAGGGCAGCTAGGCAGACCTTAGAACACTGGTGATGACCTCAGCCGTCTTTCCTGGTGTTGCTACCTGTGGCCTTGAGCTGTCAACTGTAAATAGCCCCTGTGACAGGGGGCACGTAAGGTCCTGTGATAAAACTGACTCCTAAAGGCGACTTGCATGAAGCTGGGATTTAAGCTCAAGTTTGCAACACACCTAGTCTTGCTAGTCCTGAGGCAACAGAGCCGGAGACATAACGAGTCACCACCGCGCCTGCCTTCTACTTGTTAGGTCGGGCCACTTGCAGTGTTAGGACTCTGCACTGGTGTCTGCATCCTGTCTGAAAAGACACAGGGAGGATCTGTAGGGAACTAGTGACATCTCTAGGCAAGAGGATGGGGTTCCTTTTCAGGGAAGTGTAGCTTAAAAGAGAACAGGCTTATACTCTGGCCTGGGGTAACATTAGAGTAGGGGTGAACCTGGAACATGCCAGTTTAGTTATCCATCCATTCTTCCTTCCGTCTTCCGGCCCAGGTTCTCTAGCTTTTAGCCTCTGGCCAGGGTACCAACTTACTTGTTTCTTACAGGCCCATCCTCTCCAAGGAACCAGTGAGGTTTCTTTCCCCGCCTCCTACCCTGGCTGGCTGTCGGTGTCAGTTCTTGCAGATGCACGGGTCTACTCTCCTGCATCCCCTCATTGATGTTTTATTTTTGGTGTGTGTGTGTGTGTGTGTGTGTGCGCGCGCGCGCGCGCGTGCGCGCGCACATGTGGGCGTGTCCTCCTTTCTGACCACCTCTCTTCTCATCTCTGGTTACCATCAGGGTTTCCGATGACTCTGGCTTGTTCCACACTGTGAATGTTTCTGAGTAACCCCTAGGTCCTCTCCAACAGTTTTAGGGGCTGCCTGTACCCTTCTGGTGTCTTCTCATGGCCTGCTCCATGCCCACAGGGGTTGGGGAGAGATATCTTGGCTTCAGTTCAGGCAGTCAGAGTTTGGGTCCTGTTCCAGATCCTCTGTAGGAGCGGGCCTCTACACTGTGAGTGGGGTCCCTCCCAAGCCCTCCATCAGAGCTCTCCCTACTTGCAACAGGACTTGGCATGGAGTGTGGGTGTCCTGCTCAGAGCTCTTGCTGTCTCCCTTCGCCTTTCCTTGGTGGGGCTGTGGCCATTCTGGGGTGGAGGCTAGGACTAGCCAGTGGCGCTGGGTCCAGAGAAGCCATTCAATGGCCAGCATCCTTGCCAGACTTACCTGGCCCCTCCGTCCCCAGGGGAGGATGAGAAGCTGGCATCCCTACTGGAAGGGCGCTTCCCACGCAGCACGTCAATGCAGGACACAGTGCGTGAAGGTCGAGGCATACCACCCCCGCCGCAGACCGCCCCGCCACCCCCACCCGCGCCCTACTACTACGACTCCGGGCCACCCCCTACCTTCTCTCCGCCGCCACCACCGGGCCGGGCCTATGACACTGTGCGCTCCAGCTTCAAACCAGGCCTGGAGGCTCGTCTGGGTGCGGGGGCCGCCGGCCTGTATGATCCGGGCACGCCTCTGGGCCCGCTACCCTACCCTGAGCGTCAGAAGCGTGCACGCTCCATGATCATATTGCAGGACTCTGCGCCAGAAGTGGGTGATGTCCCCCGGCCTGCGCCTGCCGCCACACCGCCTGAGCGCTCCAAGCGCCGACCTCGGCCGTCAGGCCCTGATAGTCCCTATGCCAACCTGGGCGCCTTCAGTGCCAGCCTCTTCGCTCCGTCGAAACCACAGCGCCGCAAGAGCCCGCTGGTGAAGCAGCTTCAGGTGGAGGACGCTCAGGAGCGCGCGGCCCTGGCCGTGGGTAGCCCAGGACCAGTGGGTGGAAGCTTTGCACGAGAACCCTCTCCGACGCACCGCGGGCCCCGGCCGGGCGGCCTTGACTACAGCTCTGGAGAAGGCCTGGGCCTTACCTATGGCGGCCCTAGCCCTGGCCCAGTCAAGGAGCGGCGCCTGGAGGAGCGACGCCGTTCCACTGTGTTCCTCTCTGTGGGTGCCATCGAGGGCAGCCCTCCCAGCGCGGATCTGCCATCCCTACAACCCTCCCGCTCCATTGATGAGCGCCTCCTGGGGACAGGCGCCACCACTGGCCGAGATTTGCTGCTCCCCTCCCCTGTCTCTGCTCTGAAGCCATTGGTCGGTGGTCCCAGCCTTGGGCCCTCAGGCTCCACCTTCATCCACCCTCTCACTGGCAAACCCTTGGATCCTAGCTCACCCTTAGCTCTTGCTCTGGCTGCCCGAGAGCGGGCTCTGGCCTCGCAAACACCTTCCCGGTCCCCCACACCTGTGCACAGCCCCGATGCTGACCGCCCTGGACCCCTCTTCGTGGATGTGCAAACCCGAGACTCTGAGAGAGGACCGTTGGCTTCCCCAGCCTTCTCTCCTCGGAGTCCAGCCTGGATTCCAGTGCCTGCTCGGAGAGAGACAGAGAAACCCCCTCGGGAAGAGCGGAAGTCACCAGAGGACAAGAAATCCATGATCCTCAGCGTCTTGGACACGTCCTTGCAACGGCCAGCTGGCCTCATTGTTGTGCATGCCACCAGCAATGGGCAGGAACCCAACAGGCTGGGGGCTGAAGAGGAGCGCCCCGGTACTCCGGAGCTGGCCCCAGCCCCCATGCAGGCAGCAGCTGTGGCAGAGCCCATGCCAAGCCCCCGGGCCCAGCCCCCTGGCAGCATCCCAGCAGATCCCGGACCAGGCCAAGGCAGCTCAGAGGAGGAGCCAGAGCTGGTATTCGCTGTGAACCTGCCACCTGCTCAGCTGTCCTCCAGCGATGAGGAGACCAGAGAGGAGCTGGCCCGAATTGGGCTGGTGCCACCCCCTGAAGAGTTTGCCAATGGGATCCTGCTGGCCACCCCGCCCCCAGGGCCGGGCCCCTTGCCCACCACGGTACCCAGCCCGGCCTCAGGGAAGCCCAGCAGCGAGATGCCCCCTGCCCCTGAGTCTGCAGCTGACTCTGGAGTAGAGGAGGCTGACACTCGAAGCTCCAGTGACCCCCACCTGGAGACCACAAGCACCATTTCCACAGTGTCCAGCATGTCCACCCTGAGCTCGGAGAGTGGGGAACTCACAGACACCCACACCTCCTTTGCCGACGGACACACTTTTCTACTCGAGAAGCCACCAGTGCCTCCCAAGCCCAAGCTCAAGTCCCCGCTGGGGAAGGGGCCGGTGACCTTCAGGGACCCGCTGCTGAAGCAATCCTCGGACAGTGAGCTCATGGCCCAGCAGCACCACGCTGCCTCTACTGGGTTGGCTTCTGCTGCTGGGCCCGCCCGCCCTCGCTACCTCTTCCAGAGAAGGTCCAAGCTGTGGGGGGACCCCGTGGAGAGTCGGGGGCTCCCTGGGCCTGAAGATGACAAACCAACTGTGATCAGTGAGCTCAGCTCCCGTCTGCAGCAGCTGAATAAAGACACGCGCTCCTTGGGGGAGGAACCAGTTGGTGGCCTGGGCAGCCTGCTGGACCCTGCTAAGAAGTCGCCCATTGCAGCAGCTCGGTGAGCAGGGTGATGTGGGGAGGGGCCTGTCCCCCTGTCTTCTGTCCCTTTCTTTCATTACAGGCTTCCCGCTGTCCTTCCTCATTCTGTCCCATCTCTCATCTGTCCATGGCATGGGTTCTCCTTGTCCACCTTTTTATCTTTGGTTTTGCTTTGCAGTCTGAGACAGACAGTTCTTTAGTACAGCTGCTCTGTAGACCCCTTCTGGTGCAGGCAGTGGTGGGCCCCGGCTACCTGTGAGACCCAGGGATGTGGTGAGACCTCCCAGGACCTGCTGGAGGCGGTGCTGCGGGCTTGCAACTTTGTATTCCAGCTTCTAATTCCAGCTGCCTTTGCCTTAGCTGAAAATCTTCTCACCTTAAATCTGGAGCCGCTGTGCTGTTCCCTCTCAGCAGCTGTTTTGACCCTGAGTCTACCTACTGCCTGTGGCTCCATTTTGGTTCTCTTTCTGATAGTATGGCTGCCCCATATGACTGGTGTCCCCTCTCCTGGAGCAGCCCCCTCCCTTGATTCTTATTCAGGCCAGAGTACATTGGTTCCTTTCCTTTAGGGACTTGATACAAATTTCTTACCTTCTGCCCTAGAAACATTTTTTTTTTTTCCCCGTGTTGTGGCACCTCCTAGGGCCCTTCAACACAGAATCCTGGATTTGAGTTATAAAGCTCCATCAGGAAGAGTTGGAAATCACACCGTCTCTCTCACCTACTTTTTCTTTCTTGTCTTGTTTGCCCCATCCCCACGCACCCCCCCCTCCCGTGGTGATGAACAAGGGGGAGGTAATGAAGGAGGTCTGGGTGCTACTAAGGTTGTTAGACTTTGTACACAGAAGGTGCCAGAGCTTTGGGTTGATCCCTCCAGCCCTTTCTTGGCAACCTTCCCCAGGACTCCCATGTGGACTTCGTGGGTGCTTGAGAGAGCTGACCAGTTTGTGGCCAGCCTCTTGTCTGTGTTCCTCTAGATGCTTCTGCTTCTGCTCCAGGGTTCTCTTAGTCTGGGTTTTGGTGGGGTACCTACCACTCCTGATTCCAGACTCCTTGGTTCCTAGACACTCTTCACCATCAGTTGTGGAAGACAGCATTCACCGAGTAGTGAGCAGCACACAGCTTAAGGAAGGACTTCAGGTCTTACTCAGAGGGCCTGCTTGTTTTACAGTCTTCCAGTTTAGGGTCCAGTGGCTGAATGGGAGCTTGGGAAGCTCACATTGCTCTCTGAGAGGTTCAGGGACGGGGACATTCCTGTCCTTCTTGTGACTTCCTTTTTTGGCCTCTTCCATCTCAAGTCTGAATGCCCCTTTTTTCCGTACTGCAGTGATAAAGGCACACTTAGAATGGGCAGAGCGGCTGTGGACCAGTCAGGACACGTGGCTGGGTCCCAGGTTTGTCTACAGAACTGGGTTTTCAACCTTGCTTGGACCATTTTCTTCCTTGTCTTTTCTCCCACCATCAGCCCCTCTGTTTCTTTCTGCCTCTTTTCTTGATGAAAGTTAGAAATCACTTAAAGCACATAGCACATTGCCTACCCACAGTAATCATTCGTTCAGCCAGTGAACAGAGGCGGCTTGATGCAAGTGCTGTGTCCTAAGGCAAGGTTCATGGAAGCACAGATGGGCAAAGATCTCTTGGGCATCTAGTAGCACCTTTTGCAGTGTAGACATTTGCTGTGTAGCACAGTTATGCATTTCTTAGGTATATGAGTGATACATTTTATCATGTTCATCAGTCATTTTTAACTTCACGGAAGCACCTTGCTCTTCCATTTGCATCTGTAGTCCATTCTGTTCCCACTCACTTTTCTTCCCCATTTTGGACGTTTTTATTTTTTATTTTTTGGTTTTGGTTTTGGAGACAGGGTCTTGCTATGCAGTCTGAGCTGGCTTTGATCCTCCTACCTGACCCCACGGTGTGAGCTGTCACATCCTCGTACCTGGATGAAACAATGACCATCTGGAGTGTGTCCTGCCGCCTACCACAGTGCTTTCGTTTCTGGCTGCAGGCCTGGGGCACTAGTGGCTCTGTGTACAGCTAGCTTATTTCAGACCTGGTCTTTTGTCTGGTCTTTGTGGACACCCTTACTTTGATGTCTGTGGGGGCTGTGCCTCAGCTCTGGCTTTGTAGCCAGTGGGGGCTGGAATCTAGCATTCGGGTCTTACTTTGGGATAAAGATCACTAATGAGCCTTTCCCTTAGAGAAGTGTCCAAAGCGTGTGAAGTTCTGATGTCTAGGTGTGACCGTGTCCTCCTCAGAACCTGTCCTGGCAGAGGACACACCCTTGAGCCACATCTTTGGTCTGTGTGTGGTTCCTGAGCCTTACCTACCAGGTTCCTCTCTCTCCTCTTGATGGAGTCCACCAAGGACATGACCCTCTTCGTTCACCATCTCTGAAGATGCCTCAGGCCAGGCCAGGGATACATTCTAGCCACAGGTGCTCAGCAGCCTGAGCTTTTTGTAGACAAGTTAAACTTGCTTGTGTTTCACTGGAAAAGCTCAGTAACTTGTAGACCAACTGGTTTGCATTGGGCTCATGATTGGGTTTGGGGTTGAAGCTGGAAGGTATGTTGTTATTGGTGCTACTGCTGAGGTTGTGATCTCAGCTGTCCCTCACTTCAGTGTGCAGGTCACCTCCTGCTGAACAGACCAGATTCTCTGTCTACTGAGAGCCCTGCCTGGGCTGCGTCTTACTTGTTCATCATTAAAAGCCCAACCTCGGGTTCCACACCTGGTTGTGGAGCTCCGCCAGTCTGTCAGTCGTGAGACCTGTGCCTGTCTCCCATTCCACTTGTCTTCTGGGTCTCATGTTGGGACTTGAATCTTGCATGTGGTTTGAAGCCTACAACAGGGCTGTTTTGCTTTGGTTTTCAGGGTCTTCCTGGGGAGAGGCGCTGGGGGGGGGGTGTCGAACTCAAGGCCCTGAGCATACTAAGCAAATGGCCAACCACTGTGTTACGTCTGCTTTGTTCTACTGAGATGTGAGACCTTTTCTTACATTTGTTGTATGTGTGTGCATGTGTGTGTGCATTATACACACTCTATGGTGTGCATGTGGGAGTCAGAGAACAACTTGTGGGAGTCAGTACTTTGCATTTTGTGGGTCCCGGGGATTGAACTGAGGCCGCCAAGCTTGACTGCAAGTGCCTTCACCCACTGAGCCATCTCACCAACCCGCAGGGTTTTCCATAGGCTGGCATTGAACTCACTGTGTAGCTCAACCTGGCTTTCAGCTTAAAATAAACCCTCCTGCTTTTGCCTCCCAAGTGCTGATTTCACAGGTGTATGCAGGCATGCCAGCTGACTCAGTTTTTTTTTTTTATAGTGTTTCTCTCTCTCTCTCTTTTTTTTTAAATTTTTTGATTTTCTTTTTCTTTTCTTTTTATTTTATTTTATTTATTTATTATATGTAAGTACACTGTAGCTGTCTTCAGACACTCCAGAAGAGGGTGTCAGATCTTGTTACGGATGGTTATGAGCCACCA
>NC_034606.1:54515258-54536279 GCF_900095145.1 Mus pahari
CGAGACAGGGTTTCTCTGTATAGCCCTGGCTGTCCTGGAATTCACTCTGTAGACCAGGCTGGCCTCGAACTTAGAAATCCGCCTGCCTCTGCCTCCCAAGTTCTGGGATTAAAGGTGTGCGCCACCATGCCCAGCAAAACTTTTTTTTATTTTTTTATTACATGCTTGTGTGTGGGTGGTCAAAGTGTGCCCTGTTCTTTAGACCTATTGAGGTCACTGCTGAGATTCCACAGGAGACCTACTTTCCAATCAGATTGCTCCACAGAGCCCTGTCCTGACTGTTTGCCACAGGTCCTGTCTGCATGTTAAGGGGACAGACAGAGCCTAGGTTCTGGGGAAGTCATACATGAAGGTCCCCAGTTGGGAGACTGTGTCCCTGCAGAGAGCTTGCATGAAGTCATAGGCAGATGCGTTCACTGAAGCCCCAAACTCTGCTAGGGAACAGAAAGAGATCCTAGAAGAGGAGGAACACTCGGCATGTCAGTGTTGAATGGGCCGGGCAGTGAGGCGGGAGACCGAGGCAGCAGGAGGCACACATGCAGAAGCTGCAGAGCCCTGCCTGTGCCTACTAAGAACTGTCCTGTAATGAGGCCTCTGAGTTGCCGAGGGCCACAGGCCTAGATCTGACCCACATGTGTGCAAAGCTGGGAATCCTGATGTAGAAGCCAGGCCAGAGTACGAAGGAACCTTTTCTTGACTGTTGGTACCAGTGGGCTGACGGAGGTAAGGCAATCCCAGGAGGGTTTTTGTAGGATGACTTTTTTTTTTTTTTTTTTTTGGTCAGTGTGAATTATATTCCTGAGTTTGTGCCAGGCTTTGGGAGTCAAGGAAAGCCACTGAGAAGGAAGTGAAGGGCTGGGATGTCGCTCAGTGGTTAGAGGGCTTGTCTGGTATGCGTGGACTTTGTCCCTAGCAGAGAAAAAGGGGGAGAGGGAGAAGAGAAGGAGGAAGAGAAGAGAGGGAGGGAGGGTAGATGGTGAAAGACCCTGAGACTCTGAGGGTCCTGGACTCAGATGACCCCTGCGTCCAGCCTTGGTGACTGCCAGGAACAAAGACCAGTTCTCAGTGGCTCCCAGTTCCTGGGGACAAGGTCGAGTGTCTTAGAGGGTGTGCCAGCCAGAGGCACTTTGGAGGGTAGCGCATGCTGTGAGGTGACCGTGGTGTGGACGCAGCCCGAGCCGACTGTGATTGGCCAGTCAGCTAATGGGTGGCAGTAGCCAGAGGTGGGTATGCAGAGGTGCGTAAATGTGTTAGAATCAGATTTGCACACTGCTGGGGTTTCTGCCCTGGGGACCATGTGGGTCATGCTCTTCCCCGAGATGGGGGCAGGGAACAGACACTACTAATACCTTGGCCACTCCTTCCTGTGCATACCCTTCCTTGGGCTTTTCCCCTGGGCCTCCCAACATCAGCAACACTCATGGAGTTTTTTGAGGTACATGACTGTCTCTCTCTACTCCCAGTCTCCTGGGCACCTCGGAGGCGAGGTTGCCCTCAGCCCAGGCCTCCAGGTCACTCCTGCCAGGAAGGCAGACTTTGGTGCCATTCAGACAGGTATGGCTACTTGTCCTAGCGTAGGCCTTTTGGACCCTGAACCTCCCCACTGCACTGTCTTAGGGCTGTTTCGTACCCTCCGGTTCAGCAGTTCAGCTGCCGAAACCTAACCTTTGTTTTTTTTTTTGGGGGGGGGTGTCTTGCCTAGATGTTTGTTCAGTGATACAGATGCCCATGCTCGGGTCAGCATGGATTCAGGGGGAAAGCAGCGAAGGTGACATTGCCCGGCCTTGTTAGGCTCTGGTGGCCACAGTCTGACCTCACCGCCTCACTTCTGCTGCCCACTGCACTTTGCCCCAAAGCCAAGATGGTTCCCGGAGGCCGGGTTCCATGGGACTGAAAGTTTCTTCCGGAGGTTTTGCCTGCCTGTTCCCTTGGATAGACCTCAGCTGTTCCTGGAATCTTTGTGTTGGTGGCTCTGTTTGGCTTGTTTGAGAAGCTCTGCCCTGGGTCTGAGCAGTTGGGAGGAAGCCGTAGGGATGGATGGCTGAGGTTTAGAAAGCTGTTGCGAGTGATCGAAATGAGGTCTCCAGGGAAGGACTGACTGATCCTTCATGGTGCAGGGGAAAAGTTGAAAGTTGCTTAAGGGAGCATGTTCGTGAGCTTGCTCTGCGACGGATTTCACCTCACGGCAACAGCTTGAGGAGGAAAGATGTACTGTGGTTCCTAGTTTCAGAGATTTCAGTCTCTTTGGTGTCTTGGCCCCCGTTGCTGTTCGGAGTGTCATATTAGGGAAGGTTCAGTGAATCATTTCCTGGCAGCCAGGAAGCAAGGGAAAAGAGGGTACAGGAATAAGACCATCAAGTCATGAAGTCATTGATGTATTGTTGTTGTGATCATTTTTTGGGGGGGGGATGGTTAGGGACAAAATCTCAACATGTAACCTTGGCTGGCCTGGAGCTTGATTGTAGACCAGGGTAACCTCGAACTAACAAGAGATCTGCCTGCCTCTGCCTCCTGAGTGCTGGGATTAGAGGTGTGCGCCACCGCCACACCTGACCCCAGTCAGTGTGTTCATTCATAGATTAGGGCAGCCCTCTCAGCGATCCACCACCACACCTTCAGAGTGCAAACCTTTTAGGGGGAATATTGCAGAGCCAAGCTATGCAGCAAGGAGAGGGGCATGTTGAGGGGACTCCTGCTGGTGTGGGGTTCCGGGCCAGGTGGGTAGAAACTTAGGCCATCCTAATGGAGAGGAGGTTGTGGGGGTGAGATGGCCGCTGGAGAGAAGTCGGTCAAACGTTAAGAGTGACTATCAGAATGCAAGGCTCTGACTGCTAAGCAATGCTTAAGGTCTGCACCGTACAGTGGAGGGAGCCAGTGAGGCCACTGGGGGGGGGTAGGGGGGGCAAACCAGATGCCTTCTGTCCAAGCTCTCCTGGGTACTTTCCCTTCCCCAGTACCTCTGCAGTAGACGGGCCTTTCCTTCCGAGTTTCGACCTCCATAGAGTGTCCCACAGGGGTCCCCAAACCTGGCTGCCCATTGTGTGGTTGTGACTGAAGGCATTGTGGGCCTGGCCTGCTAACTCTCTCTCTCATTGCTCTCTCCTGCCCATCTATCTGCATGTGGCTGCTCTGTCTAGCTGCGCGGTGGTCCCGAGTGCCGGCTGTGTAAGTGAGCATGCCCATCCCATGCCTCTTGCAGTCCACATGCTGTGCCTGGCTGCCCTCCCACCCCCGGCTGCTCTGCATGGCTATGCGGGGCTTTGGTGCTACTGACAGCTATCCTTGGACACAGTGAGGGGTAGAGATGGGGGATGAGGGGCTATGGGAGTAGGCTTCCGTCAGAGCAGCCGCCTCAGGCTGGCCTCCCTCCATCCAGCCAGACAGGCTGGGGCAGGGCTGGAAGTCCAGGATCCTGGCAGGTGAGGCTGGGAAGTAAGGTACCATCTCTCTGCCTTGTGTGTTTGCCTGTGTGCTACTGCGTTCCTGTGAGCACCATGTCCGCAGCACATGTAGTCTCCATTGCTGCTGCGTTGTTGTGCAGGGAGACTCCCTTCCTGTTACTGAGTGCTGCTGCCTCACACCTCCCGTGGGTGTGAGCCCGCCTGGTGTTTGTCTTCCGTGTTCACGGACCTGTCAAGTCTTGTGCCACTGTCAGCCTTTACTGTGACTCCCGCCATGCCCGAAACTGGCCTTGGTTGCTCTGGGTCTCTTCAGGCTTGAGAACAGAGCTGTATGCGGGGAGTGGGGAAGATGCTGTTCAAATCTTACTAGTCCAGAGCGTCTGGGGATGGAACCCACACCCAGAGGCTGTGTTAGAGGCTGGCAGGGAGGGGCAAGCAGCTTCCGTCCATGAGAAAAGTTTCCTTTGGTGAACTGTCCTTGGGGCCTCCATGGAGCGCAGGGAGAGTCTTCCTCCTTAGAATCCAGTCAGTTTGAGAATCCCCCAGAGCAAGGCACTGGTCCTGACCCAGGATGTTTCTGTTTTTAAAAAGAATGACCCCAGGATATTCCATATTCCTCCAGCCCTAGTCCTCCTGGCTCTGCTGCCCTCTCTGTCCACTCCGACTTTACTTTCCACCCCTCACCTGGCCCTCACCCACTCTCCCTCCGCAGGCTCTTCAGCAGCCTCGGTGAGCTGAGCACCATCTCAGCGCAGCGCAGCCCCGGGGGCCCGGGCGGAGGGGCCTCCTACTCGGTGCGGCCCAGCGGCCGGTACCCCGTGGCGAGACGAGCCCCGAGCCCAGTGAAACCCGCATCGCTGGAGCGGGTGGAGGGGCTGGGGGCGGGCGTGGGAGGCGCGGGGCGGCCCTTCGGCCTCACGCCTCCCACCATCCTCAAGTCGTCCAGCCTCTCCATCCCGCACGAACCCAAGGAAGTGCGCTTCGTGGTGCGAAGTGTGAGTGCGCGCAGCCGCTCCCCCTCACCATCTCCGCTGCCCTCGCCTTCTCCCGGCTCTGGCCCCAGTGCCGGCCCGCGTCGGCCATTTCAACAGAAGCCCCTGCAGCTCTGGAGCAAGTTCGATGTGGGCGACTGGCTGGAGAGCATCCACTTAGGCGAGCACCGAGACCGCTTCGAGGACCATGAGATCGAAGGCGCACACCTGCCTGCGCTCACCAAGGAAGACTTCGTGGAGCTGGGCGTCACACGCGTTGGCCACCGCATGAACATCGAGCGTGCGCTCAGGCAGCTGGATGGCAGCTGACGCCCCACTCCCTCTCCTGTTCCTGCTGCGCCCTGCCGGCAGGGCCCCCACCCCTACTCCAGGCCGCAGGCTCGGCTCGCCCCCTACCACGGCGCCCGGGCCAGGAATGTTGCATGAATCGTCCTGTTTGCTGTTGCTTGGAGACTTGCCCTGTACATTGCTTAGTGCCCTCCCCTGCCGCTGAACCCCACCCAGCACACAGTAAGGGCGCGGACCAGGGGGGCTGGGTGGAAGGGGGTTGGGGCAGGGTGCTCTGGCCTGACCACCTCCTCCACAGCTCCTGGTGGCCATTCTTCCAGAGGGGGAACCTAGTCCAGCATGCGAGGTCAGGACACGCCTTGGTGACTCGGGGGGAGGGGGGAGACATTGGGGTTCTCGATAAGGGCCAAGGAGCCCCCTGTTTTACATATTTTAATCCACTCTATATTTGGAACGAGAAAAGGAACAAATATCTCTGTCCGTAACAGTTCCCGCCCTCTTCCCCTCTAGTCCTCTTGCTGGTCCCGCCACAGCTGCCCAGTCTTCCATCTCCGGCCCCTCACTGCCACCCCATACAGGGCAGGGGACACTCCAGCTGGCCTGGGGTTAGCCAGGGTCCTGGCAGCCCACCCTGGGGACCCCGGCTCAGCCCCCCTTCCCTCGCTGAGCTATAGTATGCCCCACCCACCCTTTAGGTGCTGCTCAGGGGGACGGGTGGCAGGCATTGCCTGCTGGGCACTAGCAGGGCCAGGTGGCCTGGGAGATTATTGCCCTGGGGCTGGGCCCCGGTAACCCAACCCCAGCCATCATCTTCACAGGGTCTCTCCCACAGGAGGGGTCTAACCTTTTCCACTTCTTGGGCAACTACAGCAGAGAAGCCTCCCTGCCTCGCACCCCAAAGACTCCCCAATTCCTGCCCTGTGTGTGTGCGCGCGCCACATATGTGTGTGCACGCCTGTGTGCTTGTGAAAACCGGGTGTGGCTGAGCGCATGGGTGCCCTGTATGTGCTTGACTGTGCAGTGGTCCCCAGGGGTTGTTCTGGATGGGTGGGAGGTGGCGGAAGCTTGCACAGGGTGCATGCATGGGTGTGTGCCCGGGAAGGGGCCCTGTCCTGCTGGTGGGTCCTGCTGTTTTCTCAGCCTGTTGCCCCCTGAGCCTCACCCAGCTTAAGCAGGGATTCTTGGTGAATCCTTTCAGCTTAGGGAGGCCTCAAGGGCTCCCCCCGCAGGCAGTACTCTTTCGGGCTTCTAAGGGAATTGTGGGGACCACTAAAATCAGGCCACAACAGCCCTTGGAGAGAGGCAAAGACTCCTGAGGGTCCCCTGGCCCCCTTACTGTGACTCCTCACATTCAGCAATGACCTGTGGGGTGGGGGGCCCTGGGGCATTTTTAAACATCGGGTTTGGAGTCTGGACTAAGCTCCATCCACGTCACTCACAAGTTTCTGTTTCTATTTCTAGCTTTTTTTAATAAAAAATAAATAAATAAATAAATATATAAATAAATATATATATATAAAAGACAGAAAACAGGTGTTTTCATGGCCCAGGGGCTTGGCACGCCGGTCTGTGCCCACCCGCCCCACCCTGGCCCACCGGCCCCATTCCCTAGACACAGAGTCACACCCACTAACCCTCTCACCAACAGAGCAGGTCACACACACAGCAGCAGTCACTGTAACAGACTGCCACATACACAGTCTCACATTTACCTGTGGGTTTTTGGTTCTGTTCAATTTGGGTTTTTAACTTTACAGGGTCAGTTCTGCTTCTCCCTGCCCCCTTTTGTATGGAGTTCCATCTGGGGGGCTTTCAACCCCCTGCTCCAGTCCTGAGGCCTCCTGACCCTGACGTTGTGATACACCCCACAGAGATCTATGTTTCTTATATTATTATTAATAATAATTATTATAATATTATGTAATAAATTTATAAGAAATGAAATCATGTCTCGGTTTGCTTGCTTAGGGTTAGGGAATAGGACCTGTTCCTCAGACAGGTCTCACAGACCCACAGCCTTGGTTGGCTCCGTGTGCCTTTAGACTCCGCAGTGTCTTTGGAGAAAGCCTTTCTAGACCTTCTTGCTACGCTGACCTTCAATTTGCTAGACCCTGCCTTGGGCTTTCTGCAGACTTTTAGCACCTCACTTTTTTTTTAAAAAATATTTTTCTGTCTAACTGTGTTTGTGGAAGTGTGTGACATACGTGTGAGGGTGCCCTTGGGAGGTAGAGCTGGGGTTTAGGCAGTTGTGAGCTTCCCCGATGTGGGTGCTGAGAGCCAACCTCTGACCCTCTGTAAGAACAGGGAGTGCTCTTACCCGGCGGAGCCATCTCTCCAGCTCTCTGGGTAGTGACCTCCAGACTGATGGTCCCCTGGGATCCCTGTCACTGTTTCCTCTTTGCTTTCTGGGGCTGGGGCTGGGGCTGGGACCCAGGCTGGGACTTTACCACTGAACGAAACCCCCAACCCCCACCCCACTTTTAAACCTTCCAGCGGTGTCTAGTTGTTTAGAAAACCCACTTTAAGTTTCAAACCTCATGTCCCTTTCTGGGTGCTGGTCCTCGGCTGCTCACTGGGTTTGGCCTCACTTCCCCTGGGTGGTTTCCCACCTCCATTCCTACCTTCTGCTCCTGCCCCCACCAGATGACAATTGAAGCTGGTGAGCTCCCCCCCCCTTGTGTCCTTCTAGTCCCTCCTATACTTCCCCCTGTTGTTCCCAGCTTTGCTATAACTTCCCCCGCCCCTCTCCCTGACTATGGCAGCCCTTCAACGTCCATTCTTCCAGGGAGCCCACCTTGCTCTGCTTTTCTGAGTCTGGGTTGGATCCTCTGGGCTCAAAGTATGGTCTCCAATTAGAAGAGATGGATGCTTCTCGGATCCAACCGTGTCTACCCCCTTAAGGGTCAGAGCCAGCTTCTCAAGAAATTCGAGGTCTACCTTTTACCTGTTTCCTCTGAGCCAGGCACTAAACACAGACTTGGCCTTCAAGAGCCACGTTTACAGACAAGGCCAGCAGCCAGCCCTCACCAGCCAATCACATAGCAGGGCGAACCTACACTTTGTGGCCTTGGGAGGGGTGGCTAGCCATGAGCACAGCCAGGTGAGCAGGCAGGTGAATTGCTGCCCAACAAGAAGTTGGAGAAAGCCAAGGGATCAAGAGGTGTAGGAAGCTGGAAGGGAGGGGCTTTGGAGAAGGCAAGCGGGTTGATGGGTCAGGCATCAGGAATACAGACCACAGATTCTGATGCCCTGGAAGTTATCCTGGAGTTAAGGGTGGGGCCGGGGAGGAGCTGGTTAGGAAAGTGGGGAACCGCAGTAACCCTGGATAGCAAGGGACACCTTTGGCCTTGTCACCCAGGGAAAGCAGGTGCCCTAGGTGATGTCTGGTGCCCTGTCCTTCCTTAAAGCTTAATTACCAGCTTAGACCTAGCTGGGCTATGTACCTCACAGGTCACCGCACAGCCCCAGGGTAGGTAGCAGGCTATCTTTTCTAGAACTGGAGAGGGCTTATTCTGCAGTGTTGCCACTGGGTCTCCAGACTCAGTCCTCACATGCTTCCTGAATAGTTTCAACTAGATGACTTGTCTTTGATTTTAAAGTTTATACTCAGCACATTCACTGTACACTTGAGTCAACAAGGCCGTGATGCCACAAAATGGTACATAAACGTTTAAAATGGACATTTAAATAGTTCTTCTGGGTTTACATAGAGAGCAGTTCTGAGAACCCAATTTTTCACAACCACCCGTAATGAGATCTGACGCCCTCTTCTGGTGTGTCTGAAGACAGCTATAGTGTAGTTATGCATAATATTAAATATATCTTTGGGCCAGAGCGAGCAGGGACTGAACCAGCAGGGTTGACTGGAGAGAGCAGAGGTCCTAGGGATTCAATTCCAAGCAAACACATGATGGCTCACAACCATCTGTACAGCTACAGTGTACTCATAAAATAAAATAAATAAATCTTTAAAAAGACACTGGGGTAGGGAATATTTTTTTGGGGGGGGTAGGGAATATTAATGTTCTGTTTGACAGATGTGGAAAGTGAGACGGAAGCAGCAGGAGATGCCCGTTAGACAAACCCCATCTATTTCCCATGGAACCCCATCAGGCAGTGTTGGGCCACTTGCCCCCATATACCAATCAAAGAGATGGGTCGTGGTGGAAAGTAGAGAACGCAGATTTAATCGAGTGGCATATCGGGAAGGGGAGTCAAGTCTGACACGAGCTTTAAATAGGGCAGGAGGCAAGAAGTATGTATATTAAGCAGTCTGGGTCAAGTGTGGGTCTACGGAATCACTGTCTCAAATTTAATTTTTCTGAGGTAGCAGAAGAGGTCCTTATTGCATGAGGGAAGCACTGTAGACTCTCACAATGCTATGGTTCCAGCTTTAGGGAGTAGCCTTTACCACCATAGGCAAATGCTCTCCCTTCATGAGTTATCTGTTGGCAGGGCTCTGCTATACGAGGCATCCAAAGTGACGGCTGGAGACCCTAAGGAACCCTTTTTGGGGTTCGTAGCAGGATACTATAAAGCTCACAGTAAGAGGCTGGGAAGATGGGTCAGTGGGTAAAGAATATGCCTTGCAAGCAGGAAAGACCTGAGTTCCAAACTCCAGAACCCATGTAAAGCCGGATGCAGTACCATATGCTTGTAACCCCAGTTCTTCTATAATGAGAAATGGGGGTGGGGTGGGGTGGGGCAGGGACACGTGATTTCCCAGCTTGTTCCCTGGCATTCACAGAAGCTAACAACAAAAAGAAAGACTCTCTTGAACAAGGTAGAAGGCAAGGATTGCAGCCCAGGATTATCCTCTGATACTGAAAACGTGCAATGGGGCATTTGAGTGGTCATACACAGGAATATCTAGGTACACACACACACACACACACACCAAAGTCTCAGAGAATATTTGTGCCTTCAGCCTTAAAGGCTGATGGATGTGAGGTAGGTAGATATCCCAATGGGCAGAGTTAGGCAGGTGTCTGACCTGAAACAAACAGACATAGAAAAATGAAGGCAAGTATGCTATGCTTCCATTCTGCTTTAAGTTACTCTGTGGACCCAAGAGAGGAGCCAGTGCTTTTTAGCAAAAAACAGTTTCTAAATGTTTGTTGAACTTGTAACTTTATGCCCATTAAAATTCTTTGAAAATGCCTGGGTAGTTACTATTATTATTGTTGTTGTTGTTGATGATGTTGTTGTTATTATTATACTGATGTGCTATCTGCTATACTAATAGGGTCCATTCTTTTTTATTTTTATTTCAAGGCAGGGTTTCTCTGTCTAGCCCTGGTTGTCCTTGAACTTGCTACGGTGGCCTCAAACTCAGAGATCCACCTACCTCTGTCTCCCAAGTGATGGGATTAAAGGTGTGCACCATAACACACCTTTAATGTTTATTATTATAATTCTTAATGTTGCAGTTATGGCGATACGACCCAAGGCCTTGAGCATGTCGGGCAGGTGCTCTGTTAGTGAGCTATAGCCACAGCCTTAACAGTCAAAACTTAAGTTTAATGTCACTTTTTGAATTCATGTTGCCATGTTTTAAAAAATATTTTATTTGTTTGTTTTATGTGAGTACACTGAGTACACTTCAGACACACCAGAAGAGAGCATCGAATCCCATTACAGATGGTTATGAGCCACAGTGTGGTTGCTGGGAATTGAACTCAGGACCTGTGAAAGAACAGTGCTCTTAACCTCTGTGCCATCTCTCCAGCCGTTTTTGTTTTTTTATTTGTTTGTTGGTTTTTTTGAAACAGGGTTTTTTTCTGGTGTCGCCCCGCTGACCTGGAATTCACCCCCTCCCCTGGAGTGTTAGGATTAAAGACGTGCACCACTCCCCAACCTGGTGCCATCTCTTGTTTTTAAAACACCTTGCTGCATTTTTATTGATTTTGTGTGTGAGCATGTGTGCGTGTTGCACTAGCAGAGGTCAGAAGACAACTTTTGGGAGTTGGTTCTCTTCTCCTACCATTGTGTGGGTCCTGGGGTTGACCTCAGATCATCAGGCTTGGTGGTAGGTACCTTTCCAATGCTGATCTGTCTTTCTGGTCCCCCTTTCTTGACTATTTCCTAAGCCTTTGGGTTGTTTATCAGGTACAACCTGGCGCCCACTTACAGTAGTCCTTCTCATACTCGGTGGTTAAGCTGAAACTTACTGACTCTCAGGTTGGTGAAAAGGGACTGTTTAGCCTTCATATAGAGAACATAAGACTTACTATCTAATGTAAAGGTTAAGAAAGAGGGAGCTTACGCTCTGATGCAGGAGAGAACCCTCCTGATAGAGAAGAGAAAGATCTTTGCGATTCAGATAAAAGCTCCTGATGATGGTAAGAAGTACTTGAGAGCCCTGAAATTGACTTAAGAATTCCTGTGCATTCAGGTAGAGGAGGGACTACTTTATGACATGCAGACAGCAGAGATACAAATCTCCTGGCCCTCAGGTAGTTGTCCCCTATCCCCCATCCCTTTCTGGTCTTGAACTCATTCTGTAGCCCAGGCAGGCTTTGAACCTGCGGTCTTCCCCTTGCCCCAGTTTCTTGAGTAACTTCGGCATGAAGTTCTAGCATTTGGATATTTATATCACAAACGACTTTTTGATTCCTATCACAAGGTTTAGTTCCTAACAAGTAGAGTAAAAACAGAGTTATGTACAAGAATGTGAGGAATTTGCTATTTGAAGGCTGGGCATTGCTTCACATTTTTTCATTGAAGATGTATGTTTGAAAATGAACATTCAGGGGGCTGGAGAGATGGCTCAGCAGTTAAGAGCACTGACAGCTCATCTGAAGGTCCTGAGTTCAAATCCCAGCAACCACATGGTGGCTCACTATCATCCGTAATGCGATCTGATGCCCTCTTCTGGTGTGTCTGACAGCAGCTACAGCTGATCAATCAATCAATCAATCAATCAATCAATCAATCAATCTTTGGGCCAGAGTGATCAATCAATCAATCAATCAACCAACCAATCAATCAATCTTTGGGCCAGAGTGAGTGGGGCCAGAGCGAGCAGAGGTCATGAATTAAGTTCAATTCCCAGCAACCACATGATGGGTTACAACCATCTTTATAGCTACACTGTACTCATATACATAAAATAAATAGATCTTAAAAAAAAAGAAAATGAACATTCAGTATTTCTACAAATTAACAAGGAATGTTATAAGGAATGTTATTCATTCTTCATGTTAGCTACCTAAAAATTATATATATGCCTACTCAGTCCTGTTAGCAGTTGTGTGGGATCAGGTACATAATACAAAATTTTAAACAAAAAATAATTTTTAACAAAAAGCATTAAGACTACAAGTTGGGACATTTGAACACAGCCTGAGGGGGGGCGGGCAGGAGGAGATGCTCTGATTATTCAGTGAAAGAATTCTTGGTACTGAGGTAGGAAAGATAAGACTTAGTAGCATTCCAATAGCAGAGATATGGTTATAGCCCAAGAGGGAGGAGGAGACCTTCAAGTCACTTAGAGAAAAGACAAAACTTCCAAAGCAGTGCTTCTCAACCTTCCTAATGCTGCAACCCTTTAATACAGCTCCTCATATTGTGGTGGCCCCAATCATAAAATTATTTCATTACTACTTCATCACTGTAATTGTGCTGCTGTTATGATTTGTAATATAAATATCTGATAATCAGGATATCTGATTATGCGATCCCCCCCCCCCCAAAGGGTTTTGCAAGCCACAGGTTGAAAAACACGGCTCCAGATGCACAACCGAAATGATGAGTCCTGGCTGGTAGACAGGATGCTCTGATGCCCTGCGATGCTCTGATAGGGTATGTAAGACCTCCTCGTTCTCAAACAGAAGATACGGAGGTTTGTGACCCTTAGGCAGCAGGGACTAAGACAGGAAGAAATGAAGTTGAGATGATGTTCTTGGAGAGGAGGTACATGTTATAGGTATAAGTATATGATGTTTAGGTAGGGAGAGGAGACTTCTTTTAGGAGAAACAAATACTTCTGACAGTTTGTTATGGGAGTTGAGACTCAGAACATTCATATGGTTAAGGTAAAGGATATGAGACCTCTTGATTCTGGTACAGAACACGTGAGAAGGTACCACTCAGATAGAAGAAATGAGACCACGGGCCCTGATGTGGGAAAAAAAAAAAAACCCAGTTGTTCTCACATACACAGAGAGGAAGTCAGCTTTCTGATGCTTAGGTAAGGCATCCAAGACTTTATTGGCCGGCCTTGGGAGAGGTGACCTCCCGAAAGTTATATAATGAAGTATGACATCCAGTTAAGGGTATCCAGAGAAATCAAGGTCATCCCATAAAACTCAACATAATGCCTGGAACGGGTAGGAGCGTCGGCATCTTGTGACACCCCCTAGAGGAGATGTAACCTTTCCAGACTCTGGCAGGCTGGTGGGGACTCACAGAGATGAGACCTTCTGACATCGTTAGAGGGGAGGAGAAACATAGCATGGGACACACTTCTGTCGTACTATCTTCTGATAATCAGATATAAAAAAAATAAAAAGGACACTCGATATGCAGCTAGCCGTGACGAGAATTCCTGCTGCTCAAGTGAAGATGATCATATGTGGCTGTTCTTATGTTCAAAAGAGGAGACCCCTACCCCCCCCCCCAGAACCTCAAGAAGCACACGATACTCAGCAGTGGGCAAGAAGGTAGGCTTTGAAGTCTTAAGTCCAGCAACATGGCTCCTTGAGAGAGTTCTGGTGACATGGTGACATACACTTCTCCCATCCCCCCAGCCCCCCACCACATTCTGAGCATCTATCGGCCAGCAGAACCTGATTTCTTTTAGCCATGACCATCCCGTATGTACTAACTACCTCATTACAGGAGGGCCAAGCTGCTCTTCAGTCTGAGAGCCTGTTGTGGTGTCATCCCCCAAAGAGATTATCCCGAGTATTCATTCATAAAGGGAGACTTCGGAAGGCTCGCCAAGGATGATGAATGGAGGTCTTCAGACAGAGGAGATGGGTTGGTTGCACATGACTACCTCACCACCCCGAGGTCAGAAGAATTTATGCGGGAAGTTCGGATGGCACGTCAGCATGGATCCGTTAATGGAGGAGGCCTGCCTGGTCTAACTGCTGGGGTGGGGGTGGGAGGTCACCCTGCTGATTGGCCAGAAGGCCGTGGAGCTTTGTGAGGTCACAGCTTGCAGGCCAGGTTAGGGCAGGAGTATGGTAGAGATGCTGCCAACTGTCGCTGTGCTGGTCTTGGCAGTGTCCGTGGTTGCCAAGGATAACACCACGTGTGAGTAAGTGTTGGGCACCTTGGTAGGGGTAAGGGTCCTTACTTATGGATAACAGGTCCTATCTAGACTCCCTTTGTCTGGGGCTAGAATGAGCAGCCAACTGAGCCTTAGCAGGCTCTATAGTGTCACAGTTCCTGTGACCCACATCCTTAACTCGGGTCCTTCCTGCTTCCAGAACCGTAATCCTAGAATCATTAGGCTTCTAGCTGACCATGGCTTCCCAGAAAGGGGGTGAGGGGAGAGGGGTGATCCATTATTCCCAGGTCTCTTTCTGCTACTTCAGGGACTGGCTTCATTGCCTGTCGGGTATTGGGGCCTAAACTTTAGGAGACCCTGTTCTCCTATGGACCACTGAGGTAAAATCACCTACTCGTGAATTCAAAGGCATTGTATGCCTTTATCTCTGTCCACCTGAAGACTCTCATTCCTACGGGACTTAAGGCAAGCAATTCCAAAACTCTAGGTAGCTTTGAACTTCTAGCTCAGGATCCCCTCCACTTCTAGTGTGACCCCCGATGCTTGGGGGACACTGTATTAGCTTGCAATTATTTGCAGTTTCTTTCTCCAGACCCAGCTCCACAGCCCCACAACCTCCTTAGTCATGTGACACTTGCTTGGTCCTGAAAAACCATTAGACTCCCTCCACAGCAGTTTTGACTATGTCCAGGGTTTCCCTGTCAATACCTCTAGGGCCCATCTAGATATTTCCTGGAGATTGTAACCCATACCCTAGGCTGCCTCTCTTACCCTAAAGCTCCTCCCCATTTTTCCCAACCCTGTGTCCCTGCCTCCCCCCAGGTGTGGAGGTACACAGACTGGATGGCTCTTCTTGGTTTGAGCAGTTCCCTGGTCTCTCCTCAGTGGCCCCTGTGGGTTACGATTCAGGCAGAATCCACAAGCAGGTATCCGGATTGTCGGCGGGCAGACCGCGCAGCTTGGGGCCTGGCCCTGGATGGTCAGCTTACAGATCTTCACGTCCCATAACAGCCGCAGGTACCACGCCTGTGGAGGCAGCCTCCTGAACTCCCACTGGGTGCTCACAGCTGCCCACTGCTTCGATAACAAAAAGTACGTGAGGGACTCAGACAGGGAGGTCTCTAGGGTACTCTTAATGGAAAGGGAAATCCCCCCTCCCCAGGGGGCTATGCCCAGGGTCTCTGTGGAGTTCTGGGGCCACGTGGTTACCAGACTCTGAGAGAGCTCCGAGGTACACCACAGGCTTTCCTCCCGCCGGCCTGTGAATGAGTCCGACTGGCGCACCTTTGTCTCCGCAGAAAAGTCTATGACTGGAGATTGGTTTTCGGAGCACAAGAAATCGAGTATGGAAGAAATAAGCCAGTGAAAGAGCCCCAGCAGGAGAGATACGTGCAGAAGATTGTCATCCACGAGAAATACAACGCTGTGACGGAAGGGAATGACATTGCGCTCTTGAAGATCACTCCTCCTGTGACGTGCGGGAACTTCATTGGGCCCTGCTGCCTACCTCATTTTAAGGCTGGTCCTCCCCAAGTCCCTCACACCTGCTACGTGACTGGGTGGGGATACATAAAAGAGAAGGGTGAGTATGTGTGGGGGCTCCTTGGTGGGCCCTGCGCCGGTTCTCCTTGCTGGCTGTCTTTTCGTGGCAGGGGTCATGGCGTGTGGGCTGAGCTGTCTCAGTTCTCCTCACGGCATCATGAGTAGAGAGGCTGGCCCTGTTCATGACTGGGGAGTTTAGTGTGAGAGAAGCTGAGTTCCATGTCTAAGGTCATGGTGTCCAGCTTGTCGGAGGGCATGACTGGCAGTAGCCTGGCTACCTATGGGAAGGCTGAACGGCAGGTACAAGTAAAAAACCTTGACGTGGTTTAGAATGTAGCAGAACCGTGCGTGTGTCTATCAGCTGGAGGCCCAGCTGATGAACTTTGGACACTGGAAATTTAAACTGAAGCAGCGTTTGCAAAAGACCCCTGGATCTGGCTTCGTTGCCACGAGAAACACAAGGTGTTTCCCTCACTTGGGCTGAAAGTGAGCAAAGGGCTGGTCTTCCGGAGTTGAAGCATCTCCGATTTCTGAGGTCTCCGGGATGTCTTAATTCGCCATCAGCAGTGGGTACCTAGGCGGTTTTCCCTTCCGTGGATAGTGGTAGGACCAAGACTCACCTTTCCTACCAAATGACTTGATGTTCTTTACATAGACTGGGAGGGATGTAGTTGGTTGAGTATACTTCTCTTTGGGCCGTTAGTTCAAGACTCCTGGAACGGTCCAGCAGATCTCTTGGCATTCAAGATGTGTAAAGCCACCTTTCTAGCTCTGTCTTTATTCATGTACCAATGCCCCCGGGGCCACACAGCACCTGGGGAGGAGTGTTTTCTCTAGCAGACAAGCTGACAGGGATACAGGAAGTGTTCTAGAGCCACTGATGGCTCCACAGTTAGACCAGGAGTCCCAGACAACCTCCCGCATCCTTAAAGTCTAGGGCTACTGTCAATACCAAAAGTAACAGGTCACCCTCTGAAGTCCCAACAGTAGGAGGCAGGGCATCCGTGGAACAAGACCAAATGGGACTAGTTCCCTGCTCACGAACAGTGCTTTCGGCTTCATGAGCACACATTTTTATTGCCACATTAGGGATGGGAAATGTGACTGAAATTAGCAGAGACATCAGTTTCTTTGATTTTTTTTTGGAAAATGTAGGCTTCCTAATTTGAGACAATTTGGTCATTTGAGGCTTGCAAGGCAGCCCCCCCCCTTTTTTTTTTATCCCTGATCTTCTCACTCTCTTTTTCTAGAGGTGATCTAAATCTTTAAAGCTGTGGCGCTTAAATTGTGGTTTGAAGCCCCTTTGGCAAACGGATTTACATTACGTTTCATAACAAGTAGCAAGATTACGGTTATGAAGTAGCAAAGAAAATAATCTTATGGTTGGGGGGTCGTCATAGCATGAGGAACTGTATTAAAGGGACGCAGCATTAGCAAGGTTGAGAACCACTGTTTTTAGAGGTTTACGACCTGACCCGCCCTTCAGGGGAAGGGGCCTCACCCTTGCCACTTCAGTTTCCGATTGCTCTTGCTGGCTTGTGGCGGTAGCCATCTGATGGAGGTGGGCTTCCCATCTGGCGGTGTGCCTGGCTCTGCCTGAGCATGCGCACACGCATATGTCAGCTCTGTCTATCTGCCCTCTCTGATCATATACATAGCCTGTGTTCTTGTAGACCTTGGGTAGCTGGTTTCTGGTTCTATAATCCTCTTAAACCAGTGGGGGTACCCCAGTCTTTAAAAAAAAATCCCCAAACCCCAAACTCCCATGACTTGTTTATATGTGCTTGGTTTTTGCCCCCTTCTTGAGTTTGTCTGCTTTGGGGTTGCAAGTGTTACCCAGCTCCTTTAGCTGGGACTTTGAGTTCTTATAGGCCTCTTACTGAAGCCGTCTGGTATCGAGAACATTCTGCTTCAGGACCCCGGGCTTTACATAGTGAGATGTGTGACTTTTAAGACTATAGCCTTAGCCACAGACCTAAAAATGTTACTGATCTTAATGGCCAGCAAGTTTGGGTTGTTGTTGTTACAGGGACAGTGCTTGAACAAACCTCTCACTGATGCTGGGACGGGAGAGGAGAGGAGGGGACAGCTCTATTGAAACAGAAAATGAAATAAAACATTCCATTTGAAAAATCAAAAAAACAAAACAAAACTCCTTTAAATACCCAAAGCTCAGGAAACATGCATTTAGCAGGCACCTCCTGCCTGCCTGCTGAATGCTTATCTCTGCATATACTGGCCCCCAAGCTTTTCCTGTCTTATCCCCTGCACTGCTCATGGCATTCAAACCTACAGTGCCACGGGAGGGGGCGGTCCCAGCTGCGGCATGTGACCCAGGAAGAGGTACAATTGTGCTGGTTCCGAGGCCTTAAAGTCAGGTGCACACTGGCCGCCTGAGCTGAAGTATAACCCACGTCTTTACTAACCCCCACGATAGCGTCTGTGGTATGAATGAGGCCTCGACTCTCTTTTCCTCTTCCAAAACTCTCCTCGAAGCAAATCTGAGACACTTGGAGGATCCTGTCTGAAGCTGGGTGGAGGAGTCGTAATGGAGGATTAAAACAAAACAAAACAAAAAAACAAAACGGGGAGGGTGACTTCTAGACACACAGTGGAGAATGAATTGAAAGGTGTGTCTCAGTCATGGGTGTGGAGAGGGGCAAATTCTCGAGATAGGTGGGCGGTGCTCCAGTCCCTGATCCAAAAACAGGAGGAAAAGAACGGTGGCGTACCTTAGCGCTCACACATAGAGTTGTGCTTGTTAGGGCTGCAGTTAGCCTACACAATTCCTCCTCCATCCTTAAGATAGACGTCATCTCTCCCCTCCTTTCTTCCTCCAGGCAAAGTTCTTTCTACCTCTCCTCCTACCTGTCCTTTCACTGTGCCTTTCCTTGCCCTGAGGAGTTGAGGGGAGCCCGAGGGGAGCTTTGTTTAACCAGAGCACTGCATAGGATGGATGGAAGTTCACGGTGGTGGGGGGAGGAGGCGGGGCTTTCTCTGGCTCCGCCCTGAGCACTGACTGACCACTGTGTGGCCTGGCTGCAGCCCCCAGACCATCACCTGTCCTGATGGAGGCACGTGTGGATCTCATTGACCTCGACCTGTGTAACTCAACCCTGTGGTACAATGGGCGTGTCACATCAACTAATGTGTGTGCAGGGTATCCTGAAGGCAAGATTGACACCTGCCAGGTAACTTCCTTCTGGTACCCCAGACCCCCTGGGTCCCTTCAGGGATCCTAGCCCCTGAGAAAGAGCTCCTTTTAAGCCTGTGATCTCCATCCTCTCCTTCCCGTTCCTTGCCCAAGGGCCAGCAACTCCAGTGACTTGTTCCCTGGTACCTCTCCTTAACATCCACCATCACAATAGTATGGGGATGGTGTCTACCATCTGTTCCTACTGAGAACATATCATCACACGTAGCATTTGACCCCCAACATTAGCATACAGAACATATTACCCAAACCCAGTCCTTGCAAGACAGTGCTTTTCTTTTCCCCATAACGTACAGCGCCCAGAGCCACCAGTGTTCATGCATGCAGGTAAAGCCACATGCATGTATTTGTGCCCTCATCTTATTGCAAGGCACCTCAGGGCCCTTCCCCCACCTGCCCTCCACATCCCAGTGGATGTTTGCAGCTCTTAACCTCGCTAGTTGTGTCTTAAGGCAGCAAGAGACTACGTGACTACAGACATTTGTTCTCCCCTAGCCCCGTCCATGAGTCTTCTGGGAAGGGAGAGTGGTTCAGGCTGAAAGTGACCCCTCTGACCTTCTGGACAGGGGGACAGTGGTGGGCCTCTCATGTGCAGAGACAACGTCGACAGCCCCTTTGTGGTCGTGGGGATCACGAGCTGGGGGGTAGGCTGTGCCCGTGCTAAGCGTCCCGGAGTCTACACAGCCACCTGGGAGTACCTAGACTGGATTGCCTCCAAGATCGGCCCTAACGCCTTGCACTTGATTCAGCCAGCCACCCCTCACCCACCGACTACCCGCCAACCGATGGTCTCTTTCCACCCTCCTTCTCTTCGCCCTCCTTGGTATTTCCAACACCTGCCTCCTCGACCACTTCACCTTCGACCGCTGCGGCCTCTGCTCCATCGGCCATCTTCAGCCCAAACCTCCTCATCACTCATACCCCTCCTCTCGCTCCCAACCTCAGCCCAACCTGCATCCTTTACTGTTGCTACACAACACACGAGGCACCGCACAACGCTGTCTTTTGCTCGGCGTCTTCAGCGTCTCATAGAGGCCCTGAAGATGAGAACTTACCCTATGAAACATCCCCCCCAGTACAGTGGGCCAATGCACTACCACCACCACCGCTTCTCCACGTTTGAGCCCCTTTCCAACAAACCCAGCGAGCCCTTCCTCCGTTCCTGAGAAAAGAGAGATGAGTGAAATAAAGCATATATTTGTATATAAATATATATGTACACGCGAGGACATGGACTTCTGTTTTCTTCAACTCAGCCCCAAATCTTCCTCCATCAAATTTACACCCTCCCTGCTCAGCTCCAATAAAATGGAATTGCTCAATATTGGTTTTTTTTTTTTTTTAATGTTGAAATTTAATGCTTGAATCAGCAAACTTGGGTCATAGGCCAACCATGGTCCTTACTTCATACTCTATTGATACTGTCAGGTATTAAATGCTTCTGTATATGTAGCTAGAGGGTGGGGTAAGAGAGCTCAGTCTACCAGCTAAACTGACCAGAAAAGAAGGGGTTAGGATCCTCCTAGGTGGCCGTTCTCTTGATGCTACTATGAGATTTGCCCAAAGAGATGCATCTGTGTGAAAGGCCTAGATCCTCAGAGAACAAGGGATGGCCAGGGTGTTTGGCAGCCACAAGAAGTGTCTGCCACCACATAAATAGTCTTACTTGTGGCTGGTCAAACATTACCTGTTCAGGGTTATTACTGGCCTGTAGCTAAATCTACTAGTTCCGGGACTCAAGCCCATAAGAATTTATTTGCTAAAGCTTTCCAGGAATAATAGTGGGGGAAAGAGTGTCTTATGGATGTACCTGAGTTTGGAATGGCTTTTACAATCATTAGATGTTTAAGAATATCCATTGTGGGGCTGGAGAGATGGCTCAGTGGTTAAGAACACTGGCTGCTCTTCCACAGGTCCTGAGTTCAATTCCTAGCAACCACATGGTGGCTCACAACCATCTGTAATGGGATCTGATGTCGTTTTCTGGTGTGTTTGAAGAGAGCAGCAGTGTATACACATACATAAAATAAGCAAATTGTTAAAAAAAAATCCATTATAAGGAACAGAAACCAGTTTGAACCTTTTTAATGATACAAAGATATGCAGGACCAATAGGAATGGGTCAGAAGCGAACGCTTCAAGGACCAGTGAGCCCAGCAAGGTATGGAAATGGTCTGAAGCTTCCTCAGAATGGCTTCTGGGCACCCAGTCTAGCTGGTCAGACTTGCGCCACACTGTTTGAGTCTGGGGTCAGCCCTCACTCAGCCCTGACCACATTTCTTTGCAGCCCTCACTCAGCCCTGACCACATTTCTTTGCAGCCCTCACTCAGCCCTGACCACATTTC
>NC_034606.1:54536564-54549643 GCF_900095145.1 Mus pahari
ATTTCTTTGCAGCCCTCACTCAGCCCTGACCACATTTCTTTGCAGCCCTCACTCAGCCCTGACCACATTTCTTTGCTTAGTCCTGAGAAGGACGCCCTGATGGGCTCGGTTTTGCTGTTCATTCTGGTCAAGAAAGTAAATCAAGCCCGGTGTCTGGATTAACCACTTGTGTTTATCCAAGATGGTAGGGCAGAGAGAAGCCACACTTCCTGAATGTACTCAAGGATGCATTCTGTTCTCAAAAGTTGGACTTTGCTCTCCAACTGTGCTACTTTGGATTTGTAGGCGTGTAAGGCCTCTGACCACTCAGGACAAGGATCCCTTTGTGTTAGGCATTTAAAACAACAACAACA
Organism: Mus pahari; assembly: GCF_900095145.1. Classification (NCBI taxonomy): domain Eukaryota; kingdom Metazoa; phylum Chordata; class Mammalia; order Rodentia; family Muridae; genus Mus; species Mus pahari. The sequence goes on from NC_034606.1 coordinate 54,536,918, forward strand.
ACAAAAACCAAAAACAAAAAACAAACCCAGCAGGACTTCGGATTTGGCAATGGCTATTCACCTGTGTGCAGAAGTAACACTTTTTACCTTACTGGCATATTTTGGATTTCATGGTGTGAGAAGCGGGTGTGGCTGTGGCCTTGTGAGACAAGACGGCACCCTGGTTCACTGCCAAGCCCTGTGATTCCCTGCTTGATTACCAAAAACCTGATTATGCGCACCTGAGTGATTACACGCGGGCCGCCTGACGTATAGCGTCATTCAGCATGATATTGAGTCACTGGCCTATCAACACCCACCCTGTCTGCGTGCATGGCTCGTGTATAGAGCGTGCTGAATGCTGACTGGATGATGAGCGATGAGAGACGAGTGCAGAGGGTGGAAGGGGATAAATTGGGCGATCCCAGAATAAAGTAGGAGAAGCAGAGAGAAGCTGAGAAGCAGGAGAAGCTGAAAAGCAGAGAGGAAGAAGCTGAACTGCTGTAGAGAGCTGGGGTCAGCTGTAGAGAGAATAAAGGAAGCTGCAGCGGGAAGCTGTGGAAGCTGCTCAAACCCTGCCTTGGCCTAAGTGTCATCTTTGCCCCACCTCTGCGGGACGGAGGTCGGGGGCATGATGCAGTGTGGTCCCTTTCTTGGAACCCCAGACCTATTTCTAAAAGCCTGGCACCCAATTGTGAGAGGCTCTCTGCGACCAAAGGTCCTGGGAACGTGCACACCTATTGTCTCATGGTCGAGGTTCTGGATACAGGCAAACATCTCAGGCTCCTGAATTAACAGAGCCCCAATTCTGAAAATGAATCAGCAGTGTTGAGATAAGGGCATCGAATGAGTGTGGCAGCAACTAGGTAAAGCCCGAGCACAAACCAAGGCAAGAAAACTGAGCTATGGAGTATTGATGTGGTTGGGTAAGTGAGTTACTGAGATGTCCATCCTTGGAAGTGGAAAACAAAAGGTCCAGGGGGACAACACATGACACCAGTACAGGGGGGTAAGGGGGAGATGTGAGGGTGAGTAACTCCCAGGACGACTTGGGAACGGAGTGTGTGTGGGGAAATGGAGATCCTTTGTCTGATGTTCCCCATTTAGTCCATGAGGATGAATTTTGAGGTTCTGGGAAGAGAACTTCTGAGCCAAAAGAAGAAAAACAAAACAACTTCGAAATGCAACTTGGAAGTGTGAATACGGCTTTGGTGGGCGGAATGTCTGGAAGGGCGGTTTGAGTGCAACTGAAATGTTTAATCCGATGAGAAGTGAGGGTGGACTCCGGACCTGCAGTTCAGGTGGTATAGAGGCTCCACACCTCTATACTGCAGTAGTTAAAGGGTCTTCACTGGTCCTCAAGGGTTATCACCATAGGAAAAGAGAGACGTTTGAGCCTCTCTCATCAAGACATTGCCGTTGTAAGGATGGGGAACCAGGCTCCATCTTTGGGTAAGCAGAAGGATAAAAGATCTGAGACCAATAAAAGTAATTTGTCTCCCGAGGCACATGCTACAGTATTGGGGTCAAAAGGGAAAAGAAAACTGATTAAGGCTGTATGTCTTAGGGCTTCTATTGCTGCGATGAAACACCATGACCAAAAGCAACAGGTAGGAAGCAATTTATTCTAGCTTCTAATTCTCAGGTTGATATTTCATCACTGAGGGAGTCAGAGGAGGGCAGGATCTTGGAGGCAGGAACTGAAGCGGAGTCCATGGAGGAGTGCTGCTTACTGGCTTGCTCCTCATGGCTTGCTCAGCCTGATTTCTTAGATCAACCAGGACCACCTGCCCAGGGATGGCATCACCCACTGTGATCTGGGTTCTTCCACACCAATCATTAAGACAATAGCATATAGGCTTACCTCTAGGCTAATCTTACATAATCTAGGTGTTTCTCAAGATTCTCTCTTCTCGGTAGCGAGTAGAGTTGTGTCAGGTTGGCAACCAGCCTACTGGGTGTGTGAGCTTATAGCACATGTTGATGATGAGAAGTGAAGAGTGTGGAGAAGATGATCATGATCCCTGTTGGAGAAGAGAGCCAGGACCCTCTTTTCTCAGATACAACAGCAACAGAGTAAACGAGAGAAAAGAGAGCCACCTTCTAAAGGGGGTCATCTGGATCACTTCTCTGTCTCTGTGTTGGGAGCCCCAGTTATGAACTGCTCCAGTTCCAGTTCTCTTGTATACCCCAGTCTCTAGTCTAAGAATGAACCTGGCAGAAGGGTATCCAAAATCTTCCCTTGTCAACCGAGGAATCCCCTTAAAGGATGTTCCCATCCAGGTATGTTCTCCATTTGTCAACATCCCCCTTCCCAGCTCAGAGGTCTTAAATTACAAAGGGGGCTAAGGCCTTTGAGAAAACACCCATATGCGACCTCTGGTCTATGGGATCAATATCTTGCCCATATGCGATGTTTGGTCTATGGGATCAATATCTTGGGCCTCAACTCTATACCTGGCCTGAATTGATGTCGATGTTACTACCTTCTCTAGTGGACATAGGGGGATGATAAGAAGAGCTGCTGCCACCTACATACATGTAGGCGAAACACATAAAGCCAAGGTTGCTACGTAAGCGGAGGTCACCATCTCTTTGAGGCTGGAGAAATGCCTCAGTAGTTTAAAGCACTGTTGCTTTTGTGGATGACCTGGATTTGGTCCCTGGCACTCACATGGTGTTTCAAAACCATCTTTTTAGTTCCAGGGGCTCTGACATCCTCTTCTGACTCTGAAGGTACCAAGCCCACCCACATGGTGCATGGATGTACATGCTGGCAAGATACTCATACATGTAATCTTAACAACAACACAAAATGAACAACAAGAATGCCATGACTGGATGGGGTACAAGGATGGAGATAAAAAGATCCCAACCAATGACTTACATGGAATAATAACAGTGAGGTTCATCAAGGCCTGTATTGGCTAGTTTTGTGTCAACTTGACACAGCTGGAGTTATCACAGAGAAAGGAGCTTCAGTTGGGGAAATGTCTCCACAAGATCCAGCTATAAGGCATTTTCTCAATTAGTGATCAAGGGGGGAGGCCCCCTTGTGGGTGGTGCCATCTCTGGGCTGGTAGTCTTGGGTTCTATAAGAGAGCAGGCTGAGCAAGCCAGGGGGCAAGCCAGTAAAGAACATCCCTCCATGGCTCCTGCATCAGCTCCTGCTTCCTGACCTGTTTGAGTTCCAGTCCTGACTTCCTTGGTGATGGACAGCAGTATGGAAGTGTAAGCCAAATAAACCCTTTCCTCTCCAACTTGCTTCTTGGTCATGATGTTTGTGCAGGAATAGAAACCCTGACTAAGACAAGGCCACTCGAGGAATCTTTGAAACTTGGCCATAAAGGGGATTGGAAAATCAGTACTCCAGTCTTAGACTGGATATGAATAAAACATTTAATATACAATAGGGAAATTAATATGTAATAGGGAAAAGAAGAATGGCCTACAGTAATTCTAGAAAGGCAAAAGGGTCAGATTAAAAAAATGTTTGGGGCTAACCATTAAAAAGCCATTGGGACGTGGCATGGTGAAGTTACACTTTATAAGGAAGAGCTGGCCAAACACAGTGAAAGGTTACGAAGGGTTTGAAAGGAAGAAGATTCTAGAGGCAGAAACGAGGGGAAAAGGGAAATTTCATGAGGGAATTCCCTATCTTAAAATGAAAATAAGAAATAATACCCTGTACGACTTTTGCACAGGACTAAAAGACATGAATAAAAATACCTTTTGTCACTTCAAACTGAAGTCCCTGGACTAGCTTGGAGGGTTAGAGCTCTCTGTGTGCTTTCTGCGGTGCCCTTTCTTGTTCTCAGGGACAATTTCCTCACATCCAGGGTCATTTCGATGATGTGCTAAGGCTCTTGTTAAAATGTGTATTTTTTTTTCTAACCATAGAAAGGGAAAAAAAAAGATTCCAAGGGGATTAAAAGTTTGCTTGATGTTTGCAGTAGAAAAAAAGCTTGATATTAAAACTATGGGTATAGGCAATCTTAATTCTCTATAATGTGCCATGTATTTGGATTTGACTCCTATTTAGGGAAAGAAATAGTAAATGTGTGTGAGAGAGTTATTGAGAAGGATATAAGTCTGAGTTTATATTTTTGACAATTTTATATAATAAAACAAGATTTTTGTCCTAAGAATTGTTGGGCCCCATTTTGGCCCTGGTTTGGGCCTTGAGGACAAACCTGAGCCTGGCTCAAGTTTTGAGACCTCTCTCAGTCACTTCCATATGGGATCACTCAGCAAGACCTGTTTGGCCCTGCCTCTGCCCCACTGTTGCTGATGTAGAGCTTTGCCATTGGCCCTGTCAGTCACTCCACACCCTCTGTCACCCTTCCCTGCCTCTTGTGTCATCTTACCCCACTAAAAATCCCCCTCCCTATGTTCTGAAATTATATAAACGAGAGGCTGATGCCACAAAGTTGAGTCCCTGCTTCGACAAGACTCCCGGCTCAGTGTGTTTCTTTTGGGCTGTCGACCCTCTCCATTCTGCTCAGCCCTGGAGAGACCCCCAGCAGGATTGAGACTTCTCTCTTCTCTCCTGAACCTGCCAGCAAGGAGCTGGCAAAGATTGAAAAAGTTTAGTTACTATTTTATTACTAGGAAGAGACACCATGACGGAAGCAACCTTGAAGAAGGAAGACTTTATTCAGGGCTTACAGTTTTAGAGGGCGACTGTCCTGGCTGCTCCTATGTCCACCTGACACAAGCTAGAGTCATCGAAAAGGAGGGAACCTCAATTGAGAAAACATCTCCATAAGATCCAGCAGTTGGGCATTTTCTCAATTAGTGATTGATTGATGTCGAGAGAGCCCATTGTGGGTGGTGCCATCCCTGGGCTGGTGGTCATGGGTTCTACAAGGAGGCTGAGCAAGTCATGAGGAGCAAGCCAGTAAGCAGCACCCCTCCATGGCCTCTGCATCAGCTCCTGCCTCCAGGTTCCTGCCCTTTTTGACTTCCTGTCCTGACTTCCTTTGATGATGAACTGTGATGTACAAGCATAAGCCTACTCAACCCTTTCCTCCCCAAGTTCCTTTGGTCATGGTGCTTCACCACAGCAACAGGAACCAAGATAGTGAGTTCATGACCATCATAGTGGGGAGCATGGCAGCAGGCAGGCAGGCACGGTGTTGGATCAGTAAATGCGAGCTTATATACCTTTTGGCAAGTAGGAGGCCCACAGAGAGAAGGGAAACTGGGCTTTTAAAATCTCAAAACCCACCTTCAGTGATACACCTCCCCCAATGAGGCCACACCTCCTAACCCTTCCCAAGTAGTTCTACCAACTGGGAACCATGCTTTCAAACGTATGAGTGTATGGTGGCTATTTTTATTCAAACAGAAAGAACAAAACAAAGTTAAAGCCAAGGCACAGAAAGTCTGAATATATTGGATAAGGTCCGTGGAGAATGGGACTTGAGGGTGATATATGTTTGATGATAAAGGTATTAAAATTCCTAAGATTATACTGATCTAAAATTTGCAATTTTTTCTTGTCTTTACAAGTTTTGAGACGGGCTCACTGTGTAGACATAGCTATCCTGGAATGAGTATGTTGTCCAGACTGACCCTGATTTTTCAGTGATCTGCTTGCCTCTGTCTGACCCTTGAGTGCCACCACACCTGGCTCCATGGTACTCTCAATAGATAAAAAAGTTGCAAACAGGTCAAATATTTATTGGTGAGTGAATAAACAAATTGTTGAATATATACACGATGGAACACAGTCCAGCCATGAAAGAGACAATGTACACAATGCATGGATGAAAAATCAGTCTCTCTCTGACTCTCTTCTCTGTCTCTGTCTCTCTCCAAGACAGGGTCTCTTTTCATAGTCCTGACTGTCTTGGGACTCATTATGTAGTCCAGGCTGGCCTCTGCTTGGGTGCTGGAATTAAAGGCATGCGCCACTGTGCCCTGCTCTGGATGAATCTTGAAGAAAGTTAGGCACAAAAAGTCACATATTGTATGATTTCACGTATATGAAATATTCAGAATTAATAAACCCTCAGAGAGAGAACACAGACACCACCAGTACAGACGTCACTTTGGAGTGATGGAACCACACAGAATTGGCAGGTGTACCACACTGTGACTGTATGAAATGTACCGGAAGGTTAGTCGTATGTATCTCACCTCAGACATTGCATCCTCATTTAGTCTATTTAATTTAGTCCCTTCAAAAACCGCTTAAATCATACAGAGTGGCAAATAGACCCCCTAAAACTTATAAAAGGCATGGCTTAACGACAGCTGTTGTGCAGTAGTTATCTATGAGCACTCTCGCCCCAGTACCAGTGCTGATGGAGAAATGAAGTTTTTCCTTTCCCCAGAGAAGTGTCTGAGTTAAAGGAGGAGCCGCGTTGTCCTAGAGGATACAGACTATCTCCTGTGCCTCACAGTTTGTCCCTCCCTGAGTCTCGGGGTGTGTGTGTGTGTGTGTGTGTGTGGTGGTAGTTATAATGTTGACCTCCAGCTGAGGTAAAATCTTGCTTGGTTTCTCACCTCACTCTGTTCCCCTCACTCAGCTGAGAAAGCAACCCCAGTAGGCCATCTAAAAAATGTCTTCTCAGGCTCTGTTTCAAGGAAACCTAATACAGAACAGTTATGGGAAAGCCAGTAATGATACATTTTGAGTACGTGAAATCTATCTCAATACAGCTATTTACATAAAGAGAAATTCCCACTGGCCAGAGTGGAGTTCCGAGGTAGGACACTTACTTAACTAGACAGGTCCTGGGTTCAGAGCTCAAAATTGTAACGCACACATGCATGCAGGCATGCACACACACTTCCAGATTATTAATAAGTTACCATAACGATTGCTTTTCTGTTTAGGAAGAGTCTCACTTTGTAGGTATGGATAGCCTGGGATTCACTCTGTAGACCAGACTGGACTTGAACTCACAGGTCTACCTGCCTCTGCTTCCCGACTGCTGGGATTTAACAGTATGTTCTACTATGCTGAGTAACAAGTTTTTATTTTTCTTCTAATAATTTTATCTCATCTGCATAATGCATTCCTGAGAATCCCGGATAAGAAGTTGAACATGCAAGTATCACCTACTTAAAGGTGAAATACACTTGTTCCTGAGATCTCAAATCTATATTTAATTAAAAAAAAAACCCACAAACAATAAATTCTACTGAAATGGTCTCTATAGTTAACCGTGAGCTAGTGTGGACTACAGCATGGTAGCAGATCAAGGTAGTCTTCCTTCATCTATGTAGCTCATGTTTTTCTTTGTCTACTTCAGACTACAAAGCACAGACACTCAGTGTGGTGGTTTGAATGAGAATGGCTCCCATTAGTTCAAGTTTGAGTGCTTGAGCAGGTGGAACTGTTGAGGAAGGATTAGGAGGAGTGGCTTTGCTGGAGGTGTGTCACTGGGGATGGGCTCTGAGGACCAAATGTGAAGCCCCAGCCACTGCTCCAGCTCCATGCTTTCCTGCCTGCTGCCATGCTCCCCAGGATGGTGGTCCTGGACTTGCCCTCTGAAACTGTAAGCCCCATTAAATGCTTTCTTCTGTAAGTTGCCTTGGCCATGATGTTTTGCTATGGCAATAGAAAGGTAACTAAGACACTTAGTGTTTACAAAACTTTATCTTTATTATAAAAAAGGAGACAATATAAACAAAATAATGATAATGCAAATGATGCTCAAGACAATCATAACATAATCTGGCAAGCTGCAGAAAAGCAGGGCAGCTCATCTCTGCTGTCTGCTGCCACCCACAGAAGACGCAGTGTTTAACTCGCCCTCGAGAGGTGGAGGAAAGCTTTCTACCCTGAGATGGAGGCTGTTTTTGTTCACGTGGTGGGGAACAGTAAGGTGTGTGTATAAGCAGATATGGCTAGACTTGTCTTCACTCCACTGCAAAAGAGTCCTGATCCTGTGCTCTCAACCGACCTAGAAGAGCGCCTGAAACAGTCGGTGCTAGAAAAACAAATCTGGAATTAATAGTTGTCTGTCAAAAATATTGTTGACAAAGTTGGTTGGGAGACAGGGACAGAGGTATCACAGACGGATGCTGTAGGATCACATAGTCCTCAAGGGTTAGCATCATTCTCTCGCAGAAGTGAAGGGACAGTCCCTGAGGTCAGTTTGGGAAGAAGGACAACAAACACCCAAATGTCTACTAAGATGACATGAGCATGTTCACCGTTCCTGCACTATCAGGCTGCTGGGGTGGGGGTGGGGGGATGTGAAAGACATGGATCCCTCATCCTGATGCAGGAAGATGGCGGGTATCTTGCCTGCCTAGTTTGTCTGTATTGACCTCATCATGTACCACAGAATAGTGGGTTTGCAGGAAGTTGAGCAGGGGTAGCCTAGAGATGTTCTCCAGAGATGTAGGGTGTTCCAAATGGCTCCCAATACCCCAACTCTGCCATGTGTGGATGTCCTCAGGTTAGGAAGGAGATGGGCTCTTGGTCATGTCACCCTGCTCTTGGCCTGGCGTATCCTCTTCTTTCTGCTCCAACTTGAAGTTCTGTGAACAAGGTCATAGGTGGAGCCTGACCTTGCATCTGTCTAGTGACAGTCCTGAGGCAGTGAGGGGTTGCAAAGGCAGGCGAAACCCCATGTGCTAGGTTGTACTGCATATCTCTGAAGAAATCATCGACCTTTTCTACCGTACCTGAAATGGGGCCCAGCTTACCTCGAGCTCCTGTAAAACCTCATCCATGAAGTCCTGGGAACTCTCTTTGTAAGCCACAGCTAATCGAATAGCATCATTGAAGAGCTGAAGGCAAGGCGAAAATGGCAGAAGTGTAGCTGTGGGGAGGACCCTGGACCCTGGTTTTATAACCCGCAGTCTCACCCCTCACCAGACCCTCTCATCACCCCTTCCCACAGGCAGTGGGCGGCTTCACTAAATACGGTCCTCCCAACCTCTCTCCTCTGCTGCACCCAGCCATGCCCTGTCCTTGCCTCCTCCTTCCCCTCCTCTCCTCCCGGTGACTCCAGAACTCCTAAGCCAGGAGTCAGCAGACTGCCTCTGTGCTGCCATTACCTTCACAACATTGGTACCATCGGCAGCAGAGACAAAGTACAGGGGCAGGGAGAACTTCTTGGCAAAACTGAAATTCTTTTGAGTCATCTGTATGTCTGCTGCAGAGAGAAATAGGGCGTTGGCTTGTCCACCCAGGCAACGGGAAGAGTTTGGAGGCAGGGTCAGTGGGGAAGGAACTGTCAGGGACTGCCCTTGAAATGGGTAATATGGGTATGTGTCTCGGGAGGACAGGGTCTTGCTGCTGGCCTCCCTATTAGAGAGGGGGTATCTTGGGAAGGAAAAACAAAGGCTGCCCATTCTTTGAAAGAAGGAAATGTGTGGTGCTTGGTCCCCAGGAATTACTGTCACCCAGGTGCAGGGATGGCCCCACCATCAATTTTATTGGCCACCAGGATGCATGGGATCTCCGGCCTGAACTCCCGAAGTTCTGCATACCAGGTACCCAGGTTCTTATAGGTGATTTTCCTCTGGACATCAAATACCTAAGAGGGTAGAAGACAATTTAGATGTGTCAAAGTACTTTGTCAGTTCCAGACAACACACACCCAAACAGGTGTATACAAACTCAGACCAGCACCTCAGAACAGGGCCAGAGAGAAACTAATGGGCACACGTGGAGTCAGTCCCAGACAGAAAAGAGGGCAAGGTCAAATACAAATGCTAGAGCAGGACTGAAACAAAAATGGCTGCCCCTGCCCGGTGTGTGTGTGTGTGTGTGTGTGTGTGTGTGTGTGTGTGTGTGTGTGTGTGTGAGAGAGAGAGAGAGAGAGAGAGAGAGAGAGAGAGACTGACTTCAGGCTACATTGCTTCATTTGCCTTATTTCACACTCTTTTACTTAGTACTGTTGGTTATTAGAATTAAGACTTTTTTAAGTTCTCAAGGGCTTTTGTGTTTAAAGGACTACGGAGGAACCGGTGACCCTTCCATGACCCCTTCACTGTCCTCATGCACCATCTGGCAAGCCCCTCCAGGTGGCCTTTATGTACACACACCACTATCTCACTATGTGCTACCAGTACTCCGAGTCCTGTGCATGCACACAGGGAGATGTGACCACACATCATCAGAGGAGGCTGCATAGAGACTGTGGCATCTAAGCGGAGACTGGGCCACAAGCAGCATTTCTGGTGAATGGGTTTAAACTGCAGAGAACGGAGGGATGAGCAGATGGGAGCTGGTGAGTAGAATGGACCAGTCTCGGTGTCTCCCTTTTGTGCCACTCCTTATGGATGACATGGTACCCCTCATAACAAGAGCAGCGGTGTGCATACTGTAGGAGGCAGGGCTAGGAGGGTCAGGTGGTGTCAAATGCTATGAAGTGCCAGGGCAAACTTACATTTTGTAGGCAGACTCACAACAATAGTGTCAACTTGTGTCCTTATCAGAGCTGCAGCACCTGCCTCCTTCGTGACTAGGGCCAGAATGACTGACAGAGCTGTCACAACAATATGGCGTCTACCTGGGTCTGTTTATAGTCAGTCTTGAGGTCTGGCTGCCATTCTGTGAGCTAGTCCACATCAGCTCTTACTCACAAACTGTCCTAACTTGGTGACAGTCCCTAGGGTCCCTAATTCAGAGAACTAGACTATGGGACTGGGGCTTGGACCAGGGGCAGAATGCATTCACCTAGGCACAAAATCAGTCCTGTTTACTCCCTAGTACCAAACTCAGTCAAAAGCAAACCGAATCAAACCTCCCTCGGCCTACTGCCTCAAGTGCACAGATGCTTGCGACTCATGAAAACGTTTCATCTGTGGATTAAAAGAAAAACATATTCCTTCTCAGCATGTAAGGGAGGTGGCCTAGAAAACGGGCCTGGGAACTCCCAGGAGAGACTGCTACAGTCTCACTAGAGCCCTATGCACAAGGGACTTTTGGGGACTTCTGTGCAGCCTATCACCTGAAGCGGTTATTGCATGGACCCGTGGTGACTACCCTCGATAGCACAGTGAGAGCCTGCGAGGGAGGTGAGGGCTGATCTGAGAGGGAAAGGCCTTCCAGAAGCTGTGGGTAATAGCTGAGGCACCCTTGCAGTTTCCCTGTGGGCGTGCTCCCACAGTGACCATTGGTGGCCCTGTCTCAGCCGTGTTTCCTTTGAACACTGAATGGCAAGGGGAGTCTAGCTTTGTGCTTTCTTTTATCTGCCCCCCATCTGAGGGCAGCTCCTCTGGTATATGCTTTTTTAGAAGTTATGGGGTGAAGCGTCTGGGTGGCCTTGAACAACCCTTTCTTACACATCTATATTTGGTGGCGAGGCTGAGGACCATTGATCCCTTGTCTCCTTACCCCTCAGGCCAGAATTGCCCAGTGCCATTTTGTTTCCCCACTGCCCAGCTGGTTTCATACCATGATGCAGGCGTGAGCCTTGTGGTAGTAGGAGGCATGCATGCTCTGGAACCGCTCTTGGCCTGCTGTATCCCAGAAGTCTGCAACGAGAACACAGCTCTGTCTGCTCGATGGGGCTGGGGGGCAGGGAGACCCCTACATGTGCCAAATATCTCCATGCAGGTCTCTATGTGGAACCATGAGTGTATCGTGGGACGTGCGTATGCAATGGTATGTGGAGGAAGACAGAACCAGAGGGAAGGACAGTGCAGATAGGGAATCCCAGAAGACGGGCAAATAGGTGCCCCTTGTCCCCACACTGAAGATGGGACCCTTCAAGATGTAGGTTTCCACAGGTGGTGGACAGTCAGGATATATGCCTGGGGACCCCAAGGGTGGGCAGGTCATGTCCTACATTTGAGGAGTGGTTAGGCCACAGATGTATCTATTAATGCTAGCTGATGTTCGTCCCTGCAATGAGGTTTACTCCCTGTCAAAGGCCTCTGTGCCCCTTTCCTTCTGCAGGAATGGCCTCCCAGTGTCTGCTCTCCTAAAGCCTGCCCTGCACACCAGCCCTGGCCCCGGCGCTGTGAGGCTGCATGCCCTGTGAGCCCTCCTCTCCTCACCCACCACCTCCTGCCCCGCCCCTCCCTCAGTGTGACCCGAGGGCCCCTGCTGCTCACCCACGAGGATTGTCTTGCCGTCTACTGTGGCTGTGTGCTTATACAGAGTCAGAGCGTACGTGGACAGCTGCTGTGGCTGGCTGGATGCAGGTTAAGGAGCAAAGGTGACTAAACAGAGGTAAGGGGATTGGGATGGGGTTGGGGATGGGGGTCGGGAACGGGTCCTCTCCTCACTTAATTTTCCTTACATTTTTGAGGCAGGTCTCACTATGTAGACCAGGCTGGCCTAAAACTCACTATGTAGACCAGGCTGGCCTAAAACTCACAGACCTCTGTCTGGGATTAAAGGTGTGTGCCATCACGCCTGGTCCTTTTTGGGTGAGACAGCTTTTCCAGTGTAGCCTCAAACATGAATATCTTGACTTGGTCCCCTTTATAAAGAAGTTAGGTTTCAAGTTGAAAACATTCTACAGACAGGCAGAGGCAGCATCAGTGGCACAAGGTCTAAGGAAGGGGTTGGGAGAATGTCCTGGACACCTGAGTGTGAGGTCACATGGAGCAGGGTTTTACAGAGAAGTGGGGTCACGATGCTCTCAAGGGGAACTGTGGAGGCTTTCATGGACAGAGTTCTAATAGGCTAGAGCATCATGACTGTCCCATGGTAAAACCAGTGACAGGCCTGGCAGCTGACAAAGCATCACAAACGGAAGTTCGTGTGTGCGTGTGTGTGTGTGTGTGTGTGCGTGTGTGTGTGTGCGTGCGTGTATGTGCGTG
>NC_034606.1:54549689-54560432 GCF_900095145.1 Mus pahari
GTGTGAGAGAGAGAGAGAGAGAGAGAGAGAGAGAGAGAGAGAGAGAGAGAGAGAGAGAGAGAAAGAGAAACACTAACAGAGTACCTGGGGAACAGCATCTTGTGGAGCTGGAATATGCTGGACAGGCTAGTGAGCCACGCTGAAGTGACACCAGTGGGTTTGGTATACAGTGGATGGCACCAGTGTCTGGGGCTAAGTCAGGAAGAGAGGAATCAGCTCTGCATTCTCACATGTAGCACTCAGGGGTCCACTTGGGGAACTTTTAAAAGAAGCTCTAAGTTGCAGCCCCTTATTCCCAATCTGTACAACACAACAGGATGAGGGAAAAGCTGATCCCCCGTGCCTTATAAAGCTTCTTCCTACCAACGTTCTCGGCTCTAAGGAAAGAGGTTAAATAATTTACTCAAGGTCAGAGCTAGTGAAGAGGAGGCAAAATTTGTATCCAGTCATTTGATCCAGACTAAGTTCTGTCTGCTATTCTTCTTGCCTCCCTGGTAGAAATCAAATGTAAGTAATTTCTGGCAGCAGCTCTGGATTGTATGGTGTGGTTTGGGTGAACCAGTGAGGAGCCAGTGTGAAGGGAACCCGCTGGTCCTCCCTGGGCTGCTGGACTGGAGGTTATGATGCACGAGAGTGGAAAAAGTCACAGGAACAAAGGACACTGCAAGTCTTAAGGATACAATCCATCCATGAGAAACCTCTCCATGAGTCTGTAAGGGAAATGTATGAGGTCACAGGTCACGTACCATGACCTAGCTTCTTGTCCCTACTTTGTCACCCCGGGGCTGACAACTTGGAAGCCACCTGAGGCTTCCTATCTCTTGTGAACTCTGTCACAGTTTCTAGTCAAGCCTGTACATGGGATTCACCATTACCAAGCCCACAGAGCCAAACCACTGGCGTCGTCCCAACGGTCAATCTGCATGGGGCTCTCTAGCCCGTCACGTCCACCTCACATCCTGCTACACACAGAATTACCCCTCCCTGTGCACAGGGAAACTGAGGCCCGGAAGACTGTAGTCTTCATCTAATAGTCATTTTCTCAAGGCTTTGCCGTTCCTTAGGGTTTAGCTCAAATGCCATCTGAGCAGGATGGTGACTCTGTGATGGTAAGAAGTTTGTACCCCTTCATCCCTCCCTGTTCTGCACAGAGTGCAACATGAACATTAAATTACTGTGGTGATGCTATCAATCGGAACAAAGTGCATGGATGGCACAGCAGTTTGTGAATCCTTAGTCTACTGCTACGTCCCCATGTCCAAGGCAGTGCACTGGTCCCCAGTTAGTACTTGAACACGTGAATGTGAGCACCTGATAAGCTTAATTTAGTACATATTTTGCAGCCATGGGGCAGCTTTGAAACCTTTTCTTGCTATTATAACTACTGACTACCAATCAGTCTATACAGTAAATCTACACAAAACCAACAAACCCTGAAACATTAAAATCATATGTATATAAAAATAGCACACATACATTTTAAATAAGACAAAACCCAGATTTTAACACTTCTATGGTGAATAATTTCAAACGTCAACACGATGAGGTTTAGAATCCCCTGGGAGAGGGGCCTCTGGGCACACACTGAAAACTGGCAGAGAACTCGGGAGTCCCACTGAAACTGAATAAGGTCTTCTCACCCACAGACCTTCCTCTAGACACAGATTCTATCATGGTCTCTAACATCCTGCTTAAGGTATGAAAGGGGTGGGAACTTCTTGTCTTCAAAATGTCTGAGAGGCCAGAACTGTGTTAGTCTTTTGATGTTCTGTTAGCTACTTAGATTTTAGTAAAAACTGCATTAAGTTAGGCTAGTGCTGACTTAGGCCTTCCCTGGGCTTCTCGCCAGTCCAGATTTCCCTAAAGGTCTATCAATTATTAAGCCAACAACTAGTCTCCCCTTGCCTGACACTTCTGTTCTCTGTGTGCACAAAGGGCTACTATTTACTGGGTGATCTTCTAAATCCTTACTTTCAGTGCATGGGATATTGTTGAGGGTAGAGCAACTGTAAGATACTACAGCCGAGCTCCCATGGAAGGTGGCGAAACAAATGTCAATTCAGGAAGCTGGTCCCAAGCTAGCAAGGCCCCTAGAAACCATTCATGGCTCTTTAAGTCTGACGTAGAATGTGAGGTGACTTGAGGGATGAGAGACAAAAGCGGACATTTATGTAGGAGCAACTCTCCCCTCATCCTTTGAAGGCAGAGACGAGCGTGTATCCTCAGCACCGCACCCTGAGTGGGTGAGAGGCAGGTGCTTGATGGAGAGAAGCCGAATGTGGGGAGTTCTATACCTGCACAGGCAGGCTCTGTGCAGAATAATATAGTCGTTCACACCATCATAGTCAACCTTGTTCAACCTTGGGGCAGGGGTGGGGGGGTGTCCCTCCAAGGAAGCATCTTTCCTGCCTTTATTCTACCTGTTCTGTTCCTCTCCCCATTCCCACTGTCCTGCTCCAGCAACCTCTCAACCTCACACAGGTAGTAATATCCCACTTGCCACACCTTCTACTATACCAGTAATTTCCAGGGCGATCCACCCAACAGCTCCTGTGAGGACTCAGAAGGCTCCCTGATTTCTGTCCCTTCGACTCTCTCTCATTTCCTCCTGAACACAGGTATTGACGTGATTTGGATGTCTGCCCATGCACACCTGGGCTCCCATCTCGGCGCCCCCTTGCCAGCTCACAGAAACCACATACATTCTCTCCATCTCTGTAGGATCTTTCTTATCCACCCAGAGCCACTCTGGGGTCGTTTGCTCTTCCCTGATTTTCTTACGTACTTGGACTTGCCCACTGCACTGTCCCCCAAGCAGATGATCTTCACATTCTCATGGGTGTCATACTTCTCCTGGTCCAGCTCACAGTGCCTGCTTCTGTCCCCTGCCATCGGCTCTTGTCGGTAGACGAGTGCCAGCCCTGGAGTCTCGTCACCGTCTGGAAAAGCCGACAAGAGTCCGCCGTTAGAGGTGAGAACTCGCCTCAACTAAATCTGCTTTTTTCTTCTTCCTGAGCAGCTGATGAGAACCCAAGGACACATATCCTGACAACTTGGCCACCGTGCACTGAGCCTGGGGGCTCTATCTCTGTCTCTGGAGTCTCCTGTCATTTCTCATTGCAGAGGGGTTTGGGTCACACCTCTCTTCCTACCTTCCGGACTAGATTTACAAGTTCAGCATATATACATTTTCTTACTTGTAAAACACAAGCAACAAACATCAACAGAGTGCCCAAGTCACAGGGAAATCTGAGATTTGGTAAAAAAAAAAAACAAGCTGACATTAGCTGTACAATCTATGATGCCTGGCCCATATTCATGACCACTTTCCATCTCTGTCCCAATGTTGCCATCAGCATCACAGTCCCTTCACCTTGGTAATTCCTCAAAACTTATACTTATTTTTATTTTGCGGGTGTTCTTTTTAAACCTCTAGTACAGTGGCTTTCAACCTTCCTAATGCTGCAACCAGTGGCTCACATGGTGGTGACTCCCTCAACCATATTATTATTCCAGTTGCTACTTTCATAGCTGTAGTGATGAAAATATCTGTGTTTTCTGATGGTCTTAGGTGTGCCCTGTGAAGAGTGGGTCATTAGACTCCCCAAAGGGTCACACAAGTTGAGAACTCCTGCTCTGTAGTTTTACCTGATTCCTAAATGTAGATGATACAAACAATACCACGTCAAGATTTTGTCCTGCACTGCCTAAACTCAGATATTTAACTGCTCATCAGTTTTGTAAACAGGAGACTAGGCATACAGGAACGTTACACGTTAAACATAAAACTGTAAATTATTTCTATGCACACGTCTCATATTTCCACAAGTATAAGACATGATTACTATTCAGTGTCAACACCAGAGCGTAACATCTCTAGCCCGGTCCACTCGCCTCATATTCAAACACGATTCGGCAAACACTGCTTCGAATGTACGAATGTACAATAATCCAGATTCTTCGCCAGCAGGGCGCACTGCATTCCCACTACAGCCTGACAGGGAGTGGTCCGTTCGAAAGCCAAACCCGGACGATCGACTCACAATGGAAGCCCTCAGTGACTGTCAGTGTCTTCGCGATTTACGGGGGCAAACTCTCTTTCGTGTGACAAACGTTTTTTAGGCGCCCACCAGGCCTAACCCCCATCTCCCGTAAAAGACCCGCGATCTGCGGTCGGCTCTCGGTCGGGTCTCCGCCTTCCCTCCGCCCCACCTCTCGGGCGGGTTCCCCAGACACTTTCGGCTTCGCGAAGGCTTAGAGGGACCCGGGACACCGCAGATGCGCTCGCTCACCACAGTCTCTGGGCCGCCAAGGCAGCCAGCCAGCCGCCTTACCCGCTTACAGGAGACTGCAGTCCCGCAGCGGCTCGGCCGCGTCTCTGCCGCTGCTACGCGACCGCACCAGGACCCCGAGCTGGGCTGTCCAGCAATGGCCTGAAGGACCTCAGCGAGGCGCGGGCTGGCTAGCGCAGTGCCTGTCTGTCTGGCACCTTCCAGGATGCACATCTGTTCTGCTGACCAGGGGATGGCAGAGTGGGTGCCCTGGGCTACTGGTCTGGGGTGGGAGTGGGAACCGCAGGTTGGAGAGGCATCTGGCCAGCAACAGGTTGCTGCAGTATGTGATGCCTTGATAGGATAAACCTAAGCATGTTTCTCGACCTCCCCCTCCCCCATTTAATTTATTTATTCACTTTCCATACCGGTAGCTGCCCCTCCCATCCTACTCCCCCTCACACAGTCCCTTCCCCCATCTCTTCCTTTTCTCTGAGAGGGTGGAGCCCCTGCACACCTTCCCCGACCTTGGGTGTTCTCCCACCCTGGCACACCAAGTCTCTGCAGGTCTAGGTGCATCCTCTCTCACTGAGGCCAGATAAGGCAGCCCAGCTAGAGGAATGGATTCCACAGACCGGCAACAGCTTTAGTGGTAGCCCCTCTCCCCACTCCAGTTGCTGGGGGACCCACATGAAGACTGAGCTTCACACCTACTCTCTCTCTCTCTCTCTCTCTCTCTCTCTCTCTCTCTCTCTCTCTCTCTCTCTCTCTCTGTGTTGTGTGTCCAACCGCGTATGCTCTTTGGTTGGTGGTTCAGTTTCTGAGAACCCTCAAGGGTCCAGGTTATTTGACTCTATCAGTCTTCCTGTGGAGTTCCTATCCCCGCCTGGGGCCCCCAATCATCCCCCCAGCTCTTCCATAAGAGCCCCTGAGCTCTGACTTTCTTAATCTGCGGTCTGTCACTATTCTATTTATGCAGTCCTATGAATGTGTGGGTTGTGGAAAAACATTGATAATGGTATAAAGTCTCTGACCGTGCAATCGAATGGAAATAGAAAGGAAGCAAATGACTGCTCCTAGGTACGGTGGAGAACGTTTATTGTAGATAAAAGGGAGAACATAGGCAGAGGCAGCGCATCTGAGAGAGTTCCAGGACCCTGAGGCTGGCCACGTGAGGAGAGAAGGGAGGGGAGAGGGGACAGCCAGGAGATCAGGAGAGACAAAAGGACTGGGTAGTTCAGGCCTTTAATCCCAGCACTTGGGAGGCAGAGGCAGGAGGATTTCTGAGTTTGAGGCCAGCCTGGTCTACAGAGTGAGTTCCAGGACAGCCAGGGCTACACAGAGAAATCCTGTCTCTATATATATATATATATATATATATATATATATATATATATATATATATATATATATATATGGGTTATATAGAGAGGGGCAACTGGGAAAAGCCCCCCTTCCCCAGCCCTTGGACTGGAGTAGTTTAGGGTAGGTGCAGGGGATGCTAGCCTCTAACAGGTAGAGGCTGGGCAAGCCGGGAGAACCCAGGTCTGCATTGATATGTTACATAGGCACCCCAGTTAGCTATTTGCTTGAGACCTAACAGCAATGATCAAAAATCATTTCACAATAAAAAATGTAATGTATCCGTGGTGTCTCTGGGAGCCTTCACTTAGTGGACTCTTGGGGATTTACCTCAGCTTTACTTCTGAACACAACATGCTAGTGCTACAGTGCCATAGAGAGTCCAGAACACTGCCTGAGATATTCTAGATTCAAAGCTATTGTGCTCAGTGATAGAAGAGTTCCAACACAACATTATCTGTGTGCGTGTGTGTTGGTAGTGGGAGTCCCTCACCTCAGCCTCCATGGGTGTTGTTGTTGTTGTTATTATTATTATTGTATATTTTCCCACCAGCATTTCAACCAGCATTTATCAAATTAGTATATCTTTGGATTACATCATATTAAAATATTTGATTTTTAGAAATTGGTGTTTTGAGTTGTTGACTTGAGTTTTGTTTTTTTAAAAAAGACTAAATAAATTTTGGCTTGGGATGAGAACAAAATTTCCAACAAGTTTCGAGATCACTCCAAACATATATCTGCCGCTTTGTGCTGTAGCAGCATTCTCAGCACTAATAATATCAAAACTATGAAATCAGCTATGAAAGGGGTTGGAGAGATGGTTCAGTGGTTAAGAGCACTGACTGCTCTTCCACAGGTCCTGGGTTCAATTCCCAGCAACCACATGGTGGCTCTCAACCATCTGTAATGGGATCTGATACCCTCTTCTGGTGTGTCAGAAGTCAGTGACAGTGTACCCACATACATAATAAATAAATCTTAAAAAAAAAAGAAATCAGCTATGAGAAATGTATCAAATGTTCAGCCAAGATTTAATATTTTATTAAATAAAGCAATCCAGATATTGCTTTTGTCTTAAATAAAGGGTAAAATTATATGCATATCAAGGAATTATTATAAAATAAATTCAATATAGTTTATCATGGGTAAATGTTTGAGTTGTTTACCTGTATTATATACCTATACATCTGTGTTTACCTAAAATTTCTGGGGTGAAAGGGGCCACGAGCAGAAAGAATTTAAGAAGCTTTGGCCTAGATGACTTCATGTGAGCAGAAACTAGGAGAGGACTCCCATCCTGCCCCTGGTGCAGTTATGGGTTTACCTGGCAGAGGTTTGTGAGTAGCCCTTATGCTATGTATTCCCTAAGACCCATTGCGACTGAGTCCTCCTAGAGTAACTGATAGGGTGGCAAGATTGCTGTCAAGTCCTGGAGAAGGTTGGAGGACTGGATCAGATGCAGCAGAGCAGGGCAGACAGCATACATGGACCCTTGGGCCAGAAAGACTTTGTAATAAACTGCTTGGGAGAAAGAGGGAGACTAGTTTCAAACGAGTCAGAAGCACCTGACCACCCAGTGGCTCCATTTTTTATCCTGAGATCAGGGTTCTCCTTAGAGATGAAGGGTGGGAACCTATGACCAGGGCTATGCTTTTGGGTCCTATTAGAAGCTGTTGGATTGAAAAAAAAAAATTTAAAGGTAAAGTTTCCAGGGAGGTGTGATGCCAAGGATGATTCTAGACATCTGGTAAATATCATACGTGCTCTCTGGTTACTTGCTACTTGTAATGTTAGAGGGAGGTGTAGCAGTACCCAATTAATGACTTCTCAAATCGAAGTGGCGGCACGTTCCTCGCTACCCATCCCAATGTTCTGCATTCCCGAATGAAAGACACACACACACACACACACACACACACACACACACACACACACATGCACACGCACACGCACACAGCCTTTATACTTTGATATGCCTAAAATGGCTCAATGAATGGCTGGGCCACTTCCTAACCTCCAGGTGGCTAATCCACCTCCTTTGGATATTCCTGAGTTATTTCTTACTAAAACTTATATTCCATCTTGGCTGCCCCAGACTCAGACGTGTAGCCCTCTTGGGCTGCATTCCCCCAGCTCCTATGAGACAGGCTATGCTTTCTGTCTCACATCTCTCAGGTATTGTCTCTCCTCTCCTCCTCCTGTCTAGGCAGATCCCTCCCTCCCTCCTTGGTCCCTTGCCCAGGAATCCTAAAAGTCCCGCCTCTGTCTGCCCTGCCGGGGACAGGGTCCCTCAGTGTCTTGCATGTGGATTCTCCTGCAATTTGGGGGACCCAAATTACTTTACTTGCAATGTGGTCCTTCAAGCTGATGGATTGATACCCTCACTGGGGCCAGACCTTGTGTGTTGGTTCTATGACCTCAAGCCCACTTTGAATTACCTGGCTGTTGTCCTGCATTCTGCCTTTTGTTATAGACTGCATTTCAATTGGGAGTTTAAGGCAATTTTTTTGAGAAAGGGTCTCATTCTATGGCCCAGGATGGCCTCAAATTCATGACAGTCTTCTACCTCATCTAAGATTACAGTTGTGTACCACTATTCCTGGACTAACTATGACCTTTTGATGGCTGTTAAGAAACTATAATTCCTTTGAACTAGAGATATGGGTCAGTGGTTAATAGCACTGACTCCTGGTCCAGCAAACCCGGTTTCATTTCCAGCACCCTCATGGTGGCTCACAACCATCTGTAACTCCAGTTCCAGGGGATTCACCACCTTTTTCTGTCCATTGTGGGTATCAGGCATTCATGTGGTACACAGACATGCAGACAAAAACCACCTACATAAGACTAAACGAATGGATGAATGAATAAATAAGTGAATAAAAAAAACTGTATTTTCTTCCCGGCAAGGTGAAGGTATTTACCCTTCATACCACCTTTGCTTTGGAAAGCCCACCAGCCTCAACATTCTTGCCCTAGCATACATTTTCATATGTCATATGCATATAGATATGATGTCATATGTATATAGATATGATGTCATATGTATATAGATATGATGATAGACTGCACTGTCCTTAATGACTGAATGGGATGTGCCATTGTATGTTTGAGGTAGTAAGACTTCTCCTGCTTCCTGCTGGGATAGAAATATATCTCCTGTCATTAAGTTTCTATGCATTTGTATTGCTAATCCAGGTGTGGTAAATATACCATCAAGCCTTCTTTCCATCACTCAGGGTGTGAGTGTACATACTGATATATGCACGTACGAGGAAGGTGGAAGGAGAGGCCAGGGGAACGAATGTCCTTTGTCCTTCTGTACCTTGCTCATTTGAGATGGGGCTCTTAATGAACCTGGTTTCAGACCTTAACACACAGCAACTGGATGGCCTGTCAGTGAGTCTAGGATCAAGGCAAATGGCTCTGACTATGATAGCTGATCCCATCTCCGGCAAATACCACTTTAATGCTTAGCTCTGGCTATATATAGGCTTGTTTCTTAATGTTTGTTTAAGCTAATGAAGACAATCTGAAATTAAGTCACAATGTCCTGGTTTAGATGGCCATGAAGTCTTTGTGTGTGTGTGTGTGTGTGTGTGTGTGTGTGTAAACCTGTGTTTCTTCCTTAATCACTTCACCTTATGTACTTCTGTGTGTGACATTGGGGGATGAGAGAGCACACACGGCTCCTGGCACATGTATGGAAGTCAGAAAGCCTTTTGGAGACAGATTCTTAAGGAGCTGGCCGGCAAGACCCTGAGATCTGCCTTCTTCATGGGGGCAGGGCTGGGGGTACAAGTTTGACTTTTTCACTTGTTCCTGAGGATCGAATTTAGGTCCTCATGTTTGTGTGATAAAGTACTTTTGTAGACTCACCTTCCTAGCCTGATTTCTTAACTTGTTGAGAGAGCCACATGAATGGTAGAATCACATTATCTGCATGCCATCACTGCGTTGCACTGGTCATTGTATCATCGTGTCATAGAACTTGAGTGTGACATCACAGGACTTCTTGTGATGTCACAAAGATAAAGTGAGATAATTCAAGGCTCCATTGTGCCATCATATGATATTGTGCCATCATATGATATGATACCACAGAACCCTTGTGACATCACAATGCCCCATGGACACCAGAATGTCCACTATGACAACACAGTGCCTCACAATGTGCTACTGTGCAGTATCACATGCACCATACCATCAGAACACTCCATTGTTCCATTGGATCTGTGCAATATTCCATTGTTCCCATGGGACCAATACGATGCTCCATTGTTCCAGTACGATACTCTGAAGTGGAAACCTAAGGGTTCTCTGGAAAGTCAGTTGTGTTGGATGGTGTTTTGCTTGGGCAAACACATGAAGGAGTGTTTTCCTGAAGTGGACACAGGTGTGAAAGACTAAGGCCAACTCTTGAAAGAGCATTTAGCTGAAGCAGACACAGGTGAAAGGATGTTCTGCTAAAGCAAGCACGAGAAAGGACATGTGATGAAGGATTCTTTGCTAACAACACACATGTATTGGTCTGCCTTATATTGAGTAGTTGAGCTGCATTTGCTGGGACTCCATAGAGAGAAACAGACCAAAAAACTTCTGGTGCTGTGCTGCAGACTCGGGTTGATTGGCAGAGTGATGTCAGCTGAGACAGAGGCACGTGCTGAGAGATGACACGTGGTGACCCATGAAGGATGTGTGATGTTTGGAGGGTATAAAGAGGACTGGACAGACAGTGACAGAGACAGAACTTGGCTTGCTGGTACAGGTAGCTGTGCAATGCCTGTGGGTCTTGAGTCTTCCCTGAGAGGGGCACAGCGAGAACTTCTCCTGATAGCTCTCCTGGTCTCTTCTGCTGAGGCCTAGCTGCCTCTGCTAGGTCATGCCTCTGCTGCTGATTCTGTAAGACCCCGAAGGGAGGAACTCCCTCTGGTCCGGAACTCTCTTGGGTCCCCAGAAATTCGAGATACACCTTTTACACACCTTGCTGTAATTTACATGAGGTACTTTTATTTAACGAGGCCTCGGGCCGACTCGTATCTCACGCAGGAGACAGAGGAGTCGACCCCGACCCTCAGAAGTAAGGGGTTTTTGTAGGGTTAGGGTT
>NC_034606.1:54561053-54563087 GCF_900095145.1 Mus pahari
CTGCTAACCTGTGAACTGAACTGCTGATTTCCAGTCAATACAGATGGGAGTTGCCCCAAAGAACCTTTCTAAAGATGTCCACTTCCCTGTATCCTTTCTTTTCCACTACCTCTGATGGGTGGTGGGCTACAAGGGAAGTTAAAACATTTAAGAACCATCATTAAAAATGGGTTTTGAGGGGGGAGCGAGAATTCTGCAGACAGTCCCACAGCACTCAGAGAAGGCTCCACTCCCAGGCGCTCTAGCACACCCAGGAACTTAGGATCAGGGGTAAGTAGGACACAATATCTGTTCCAACACCACCAGGAATAACTAAGACCAGCAGGATCCAGGGACACAGGAACTCTGCCCAACCAGTGGCTCGGGTTCCTTCTGGTCTGGTTTACCTTGGGCACAAACTCTGTAGCCAGTTCCACAGCACCCAGAGGAGGCTCAAGTCCCAGGCACTCTAACACAGCTAGGATCCTAGGATCCCAGGATCCCAGTATTCCAGGAACTTGGTCACACCAGGATCTCAGGGTTCCAGAGGCAGCTTGACTCCCAGGAGCTCTGACACACTCAGGATCTCAGGATCACAGAAACAGCTTGACTCTGGGGAGATCTGACACAACCAGGATCACATTCCTGTGATCCTTCCGGCCAGGCTCCAGTCAGATATAGCCAGGGCAGGAAGCACTAGAGATATTCAGATGGCAGGAGTCAAGCGTAAGAGCATAAGCAACAGAAACCAAAGTTATTTGGCATCATCAGAACCCAATTCTCCCACCATAACAAGTCCTGGATACACCATCACACCAGAAAAGCAAGACTTGGTTCTAGAATCACTTCTCACAATGATGATAGAGGACTTTAAGAAGGACATAAGTAACTCCCTTAAAGAAATACAGGAGAACACAGGTAAACAGCTAGAAGCCCTTAAAGAGGAAACACAAAAATCCCTTAAAGAACTACAGGAAAACACAATCAAACAGGTGAAGGAAATGAACAAAACATCCAATATCTAAAAATAGAACTAGAAACAATAAAGAAACCACAAAGGGAGACAACCCTGGAGTTAGAAAACCTAGGAAAGAGATCAGGAGTCATAGATGCAAGCATCACCAACAGAATACAAGAGATAGAAGAGAGATTCTCGGGGGCAGAAGATACCATAGAAAACATTGACACAACAGTCAGAGAAAATGCAAAACGCAAAAAGCTCCTAACCCAAAACATACAGGAAATTCAGGACACAATGAGAAGACCAAACCTAAGGATAGTAGGTATAGAAGAGAGTGAAGATTCCCAAATTAAAGGGCCAGTAAATATCTTCAACAAAATTATAGAAGAAAATTTCACTAACCTAAAGAAAGAGATGCCCATGAACATACAAGGAGCCTACAGAACTCCAAATAGACTGGACCAGAAAAGAAATTCCTGTCACATAATAATCAAAACACCAAATGCATTAACCAAAGAAAGAATATTAAAAGCAGTAAGGGAAAAAGGTCAAGTAACATATAAAGGCAGATCTATCAGAATTACACCAGACTTCTTGCCAGAGACTATGAAAGCTAGAAGATCCTGGGCAGATGTCATACAGAAACTAAGAGAACATAAATGCCAGCTCAGACTACTTTACCCAGTAAAACTCTCAATTACTATAGACGAGAAACCAAGACATTCCATGGCAAAACCAAATTTACACAATATCTTTCCACAAATCCAGCCCTACAAAGGATGGAAAACACCAACACAAGGAGGGAAACTACACCCTAGAAAAAGCAAGAAAGTAATCTTTCAACAAACCTAAAAGAAGATAGCCACATAAATATAATTCCACCTCTAACAACAAAAATAACAGGAAGTAACAATCACTTTTCCTTAATATCTCTTAATACCAATGGACTTAATTCCCAAATAAAAAGACATAGACTATCAGATTGGATACATAAACAGGACCCAACATTTTGTTGCATACAGGAAACGCACCTCAGTGACAGAGACAGACAGTACCTCAGAGCAAAGGTTGGAAAACAATTTTCCAAGCAAATG
>NC_034606.1:54565274-54572723 GCF_900095145.1 Mus pahari
GAATAGAATTGAAGACCCAGAAATGAACCCACACACATATGGTCNCTTGATATTTGACAAAGGAGCTAAAACCATCCAGTGGAAAAAAGACAGCATTTTAAACAAATGGTCCTGGTTCATCTGACAGTCAGCATGTAGAAGATTTTGAATTGATCCATTCTTATCTTCTTGTACAAAGCTCAAGTCCAAGTGGATCAACAACCTCCACATAAAACCAGGTACACTGAAACTTACAGGGGAGAGAGTGGGGAAGAGGGAAAAAAAATTCCTGAACAGAACATCAATGGCTTATGCTCTATGATCAATGATAGACAAATGGGACCTCATAAAACTGCAAAGCTTCTGAAAGGCAAAGGACACTGTTAATAGAACAAAAAAGCAACCAACAGATTGGAAAAGATCTTTACCAATTGTACATCTGATAGAGGGATATATATATATATATATATATATATATATATCCCTCTATCAGATGTACAATATATACAAAGAACTCACGAAGTGAGACTTCAGAAAATCAAATAACCCTCTTAAAAATGGGGTACAGAGCTAAACAAAGAATTTTCAATTGAAAAATATCGAATGTTCGAGAAGCACATAAAGAAATGTTCAACATCCTTAATCATCAGGGAAATGCAAATCAAAACAACCCTGAAATTCCACCTCACACCAGCCATAATGGCTAAAATAAAAAACTCAGGTGACTGCAGATGCTGGAGAGGATGTGGAGAAATAGGAACAATCCTCCATTGCTGGTAAGATTGCAAGCTGGTATAACCACTCTAGAAATCAGTTTGGCGATCCCTCAGAAAACTGGACATAGTACTACTTGAGGACCCAGTTATTCCACTCCTGGGCATATAGCCAGAAGATGCTCCAACATGGAATAAGGACACATGCTCCACTATGTTCACAGCAGCCTTATTTATAATNGCCAGNAGCTGGAAAGAACCCAGATNTCCCTCAACAGAGTAATGGATACAGAAAATGTGCTACATTTACACAATGGAGTACTACTCAGCTATTAAAAATGATGAATTCATGAAATTCTTAGGCAAATGGATAGAACTAGAAAATATCATCCTGAGTGAGGCAGCCTAATCGCAAAAGAACACACATGGTATGCACTCACTAATAAGTGGATATTAGCCCCCAAACTCCAAATAACCAAGATTCAATTCACAGACCAAGAAGGAAGACCAAAGTGTGGGTGCTTCGGTCCTTCTTAGAAGGAGAACAAAATACTCACAGGAGCAAATATGGAGATAAAGTGTAAAGCAGAGACTGAAGGAAAGACCATTCAGAGACTGTCTCACCTTGTGATTCATCCCATATACTATTACCAAACCCAGATACTACTGTGGATGCCAAGAAGTGCATGCTGAAAGGAGCCTGATAGGGCTGTCTCCTGAGAGGCCTTGCCAGAGCCTTACACATACAGAGATGGATGCTTGCAGCCAACCACTGGACTGAGTGCGGGGTCCCCAATAGAGGAGTTAGAGAAAAGACCAAAAGATTGCAATCCCACAGGAAGAACAGCAATATCAACCAACCAGTCTCCCAAGAGCTCCCAGGGACTAAGCCATCAACCAAGGAGTACATAAGGCTCCAGCTGCATATGTAGCAGAGAATGGCCTTGTCATGCATCAATGAGAGGAGAGGTTCTTGGTCCTATGAAGGCTTCATAGATGCCCCAGGGTAGGGGAACTGAGGGCAGGGAGGTGGGTGGGTGGAGGAACACCCTCATAGAAGCAGGGGGAGGGAAGATGGGATAGTTTTGGGGGAAGGACCAGGAAAGGGGCTAACATTTGAAATGTAAATAAAATATCCATTAAAAATGGGTTTTGAAAAAAAAATAAAGTTACAATTCTCCATTGTGTCATCACCAGGTGACTGTGGCACAATACCAAATTATGCCATCCCAATCTTTAATTATGATGTCACAGTGCACCATTATCCCAACAACTGAACTGGGAGATCTTAAATCATGATTGTGACACAGGAGAACCCTATTGTAACATCCAATGTTTCCTTAGGATGTCACGATCTTCAAATACTATATCACATTGCTGTACTGTGACACCATAAAGCAGGTTTTTGGTTTCTCAGTGCTGGGCACGGTGCTGTCCATCTGTAATTCTCAGGAAGCTGCAGCAGAAGAATGGAGAGTTTTGAGATCAGTTTGGAGGGTTATAGAGAAGAATCCTTTTCAAAACAAACAAACAAAAAAGAAAACAGACTGGAGATTATCTTGGAAGTGTGTCTGTCTGGCACGCTTGAATCCTTGGGGTTCACCCAGAGCACTACAAAAACTCGTCATGATCATGCACAGTGGAGGCGGGAGGATTTGGAGTTCAAGGTCACCCTTAGCTATATAGTGAGTTGCAGTGGAGACCTTATTAAAAAATTGAAGAAAGAAAAAAAGGAAAATAGTAAGAAGTAGCTAAACCCTTGGGTTCCTGCCTGAGCACTGGTATTCTACCGTAATAGGTGGTATGAGATATTAACTTATAGTGCTTTGTGCTGTTTAATGTTTGTGCATGTTGGATACGATTATAAGCTTGTTAAACATTTACTAGTGGCTTTGTTTGTCTCTGTCTCCTGTCTCTATCTCTGTCTTTTTATCTTTCTTTCTCCTTTTCTTTCTTCCACTCTCTTTCTCCCTTCTTCCACCCTGCCCCGTGTAGATGTGTGTGTATTGTATGATTGTGTGTGTCTGTGCTTGATTACGCAAAGGGTTGGGGGTAATGGAGGCCAGTTATTGACATTAGTGGCTTCTGAAACTGTGTGTGTGTGTGTGTGTGTGGTGTGTGTGTGTGTGTGTGTGTGTGTGTGTGTGTGAGAGANAGAGACATAAAGAGAGAGAGAGAGAGAGAGAGAGAGAGAGAGAGAGAGAGAGAGAGAGAGAGAGAGAGAGAGAGAAAACTCAGAGACTTGTAAGATAAACACTTCTCCCTGCTAAGCCATCTCTCTAGTGATCAATCTTATTTTTTGAGACAGACTTTCTCACTGAATAGCATTTTATCTAGACCAGATGCCAGTGAGTTCCCAGGATCTACCTGTCTTGGTTCCTATCTTAGTTATGGTATGGTTTTACTGCTGTGAACAGACACCATGACCAAAGCAACTCTTACAAGGACAACATTTAATTGGAGCTGGCTTACAGGTTCAGAGGTTCAGTCCATTATCATCAAGGCAGGAACATGGCAGTGTCTAGGCAGGCATGGTGCAGGAGGAGTTGAGAGTTCTACATCTTCATCTGAAGGCTTCTAGCAGAATACTGGCTCCCAGCCCGCTCGGACAAGTGTCTTAAAGCCCACACCCACAGTGACACACCTACACCAACAAGGCCACACCTACCAACAGTGCCACTCCCTGGGCTAAGCATATGCAAACCATCACAGTTCCCAGGTGCTGGAGTTTCAGGCATGTGCTGTCGTACCCAACTGTCTCTCCATATTCATGCTTGTAAGGCAGACACTACCCAATGAGCCATCTCCCCAGATCTCATTAATTGATTTAATGATAATAACTCTTTGAGGTAGCTGTTGCTATTCTTATCCAAAATAGGAGATAATCGAGGCCCAAGAGTGTGGATAACTTGTCTACAATGCAGTGCATGGTTCCCCAGTGAAACGGACTCTTTTCCTTTCAATGGGACAGCATGGAGGCTGCAATATTCTTAGCAATGAAAAGGAAAGACACAAAAATGTTGTGTGGATGAGACCTGATGGTTCTCTGAAGTAGGGACTGAAATGGGGCTTTGTGTCAGGTACCACAACAGGAGGGCAAAATTGCCCATTTAGGTTCTGTGATGACTAGTTTCCTGTCAACTTGACCTAAAGCTACAGTCATGCTCAAGGAGGGAACAAATGCCTTCATTTGATTGGGCTGTAGACAAGGCTGTGTAGCATCTCTTAATTAGTGGCGGATGCATATGGTAAGTAATACCAGTTTCTTTTGGCATGGTTACCTTGAGGATGACAGGGTCTCAAGATAACAGCAGTGTACCACTAGGTGGTGGTAGAGCCTAAGAACTGTAGTTCACAGTCAGCTGCCTTTACAGAATAGTAAAAGTACAAAATAATCCAGAGACGTATTCTTTGATGTTAACCCTTTCCCCTGGGTTTTCTATATTCCAAGCCAGTCTCAGACTTGTTCTAGCTGAGTATGAACTTGAACTTCTGACCTTCCTGCTTCACCCTCTCTCGTGGGATTGCTGATGGGTGCCATCCTAATAGAAGAATGGGGACCTGCACCATCAGAGATGTGACAACTCTGGCCAGATGGCCCCAATTTAATTAAATCCCTGGTTATAAATAAAGCTATCCACCCGGATGCCTAGAAAAGAAAAAAAAAAACCTCAATACATTTGATACTTGCCAAACGTGGTTTCTGTCCAAATGTTCTGGTATTAAGCCTATTCTCCTCTAGCCATTTTGTTCACAATTCTATTGAGGTCTGGGAATCTAAATGGATATGCACTTGGGTCAGAGTTGAGGTAGAAGTGGAGGAAGCAGAACACATGAGAAACTCTCT
Source organism: Mus pahari (assembly GCF_900095145.1). NCBI lineage: Eukaryota > Metazoa > Chordata > Mammalia > Rodentia > Muridae > Mus > Mus pahari. The sequence continues at coordinate 54,569,814 of NC_034606.1, forward strand.
CCCATCAGCCAGCAAGAGAACTCGATACTGGGGGCAGCGCTGCCGGGTGGTCATTGGCATCTTTGGAACATGAGGCTTTTGTTCTATTTATGCTCCAGGAAATGGTAACATTCTGGATGTTTTCCTGCTTGATTTCGAGAGAAAAATCTCTCGTTGCCCAGGCGTGCTTAGAACTTGAGGTGGAGCTTGGGCTGATGTTAAACTCCAGGTCTTCCTGCCTTCGCCTCTTCAGTGCTGGGAACCCAGGCACGCACAACGCCCTTGGTTGTTGGGTTTTTGATTTGAGACAGGGTCTCCCCGTGTAATCCTGGATGGCTTAGAACTCACTACTGCAAGAAGCGAAAAATGGTGGGCGATATGGTTCTACTGGCAAAATAAGTTTTATGTGCTATGGCAGAAGTCAAGCACCTGAGTGTGACCCCCCGCACCCCCCCAGAACCACAATGGAAAGACAGAATTTTAATTCTTAAAATTAGTCTTTTAACTTTGCATCTCTGCATCTGTGTGCATGCACGCACACACACATTTACACACACATATACACATTTACACACACATGTACTTCAATAAAATAAAATGTTATTTTTATGTTTGTTTAAATAAATTTTCGTATTAAACTTTTTGCATTTAAATGTATTTAGTGTATTTAATTTTTGTATGTATATGTAATATATGCACACATTATTTTTTGGACGCATAAAAATAATTTTATGTATGTATTTATGAATATTTTGCCTTCATGTGTGTAATTGTACTATGTGTGTGCTGTGCCTGATGAGACCAGAAGAGGGTATCATGTCCCTTGGAACTGGAGTTACAGTCAATTGTAGGTTGTCTTGAGAATGCTGGGAATTAAATCCAGAATGTCTCTAAGTTCAGCAAAGGATCTAACCACTGAGCAAACCTTCCAGCCCCTAAACTCATTTTTTTTTTTTCAAGAAGTAAAATAAATGTAAACATATTCTACAGCGTGAAGTGGTGGGTGTCATGATAAAAAATAAGGCAAGACGTATTCCCGGGGAGAGGGATTTCTCTCACCCGGCAGCGCGCTCCTCCAGCGTGCATGAAGAAGCCCTGAACTTGATTCCAACACCCTATAAAACAGAGGTGGTAGCATCATTCAATAACCAAACAGGAGTCAAGTGAACCGAGCGGGTCCTCTGGTCAAATGTGACTCCCTCCTCTTCCTCAACCCCTTCCCCAGTTTTGTTTTGTGGCTGACTGAAACCCACTGTGTAGAGCAGACCAGCCCGGAGCTCCCAGACCCACCTGCCTCTTCCTCCCGAGTGCTGAGGTCAAAGGCATTTGCTCTCCCACACTTCACTGGGGTTATCTGTGGTTATAGGTTATAGTCATGTTCATTTTTTTTTAACTCGGCGCTGGGAGTCCTTATGTGCACAGCAAGCACCTTACCCCCGGATCCATCTCCCCAGCCTCGCGTCCCCCGTTTTCAACAGGTGGATCCGCAGCAATTGCAGGCTTAAGAAAGGAACGTCTGATCCGAACACAGGGTGTTGAAAAGTGTACTGTTGTAGATGAACCCCAGAGCAGTGGGCCACAGGACCGAGGCTGCAGGGGACCCCAGACCATTCCGAAAGTCACCCCCAACCGACACAGGAAGTGGAAACCTCACTTTGAGCCTTCCGGTTAACCGGGGTTCCGGCCTGTAAACAGAGCTTCCAAAAGGAGAGCAAGCGCTTTCTGAAGTCCATGGAGGGGTACTTGCCACCTGATTGCTTAGGAAAATGCAAGGAAGTCCAGCACACCTTTGCCACCCAAGTGCAGCCATAGGGACGGGAGAGGTGGGTTTCCTCCCTCCTGCACTGTCTTACAGAATTCAACCTCTCTTATTCTGGTAAAGTAATTCCACAAAGCTGTCTGTCTCTGTCTATCTGTCTGTCTGTCTGCATGCCCGCCTGCCATCTGTGTTGGTCTGTCTCTGTTTTTCTGTCTGTCTGTCTGTCTGTCTGTCTCTACCCCTCTCCACCCCTCTACTCCCCGGAGATCAACGAATCACTGTCAGTGAGAAATTCCCACCAAGCAGCAGGTCTACCAGCTGTCTGGAACACCTGCGTACAGTGGATTCAGGATCTCGGTCAATGGCTCCACCTGGATGCTGCCTGTGTCAGGAGCTGTGGGCTTCTCTGATGTTAAAACAATCAGGTCTTTCAAGCGGACACCACAACCCCAGTGACAGTGCTGTTCATTTTTTCTTCAAAGAGTTGTGTGTTCAGAGAGCCATGGTGGTGCACGCCTGTGTTATTCTCACCAGTGGAGAAGAAGCCCACCTCCACAATCTTTAAGCCAAATCTGAAGCAAGCTTTATTTAAATACTGGCCAGGAGAATGGGCTCTGGCCTGGTCCGTTCCCAGGTTCCCAGAAAATGGTGATGAGTCACACTGTCACATTTTGCAGAGGCCTCAAAAGAAAACCCCACAAGGCCACTGCACTTGCTAACAGGTCCAATCAGGAGCAAGCATATCTCTGGATGCACATTCTTCCCGTGTACCCCCGCTCCCCCACCCAATTCCTGGCATATCCTGATGGATGTCCTGCCTACACACCTCCCACCTACATGTGATCAAGCATATCCGGTATAGTTGGGTCAAACTTGTTTAGGGGAGTGAAAACATGGGGCTTGTGATTTCCCATAAACAACAGACTCCAGCATTTCATCAAGTATCTGCTCTTGGGCAAGGGGCTCACAGGCCAGAGGCAGTTCTGTTTCATGGGTTTCTTAGGCACAGTAATTAAAACTTAAAGCAGATCTGTGGCTCTCACACCTGTAATGAAAGCAGTCGGGAGGCTGAGGCAAGAGGATTGCTCAAAGTCTGAGGCTGGCCTGGGCTATATATAGCAAGACATTGCCTCAAAACACCCCCCCCCACCTCTTTCTTTCTTTCTTTCTTT
>NC_034606.1:54572793-54609690 GCF_900095145.1 Mus pahari
TCTTTCTTTCTCTCTCTCTCTCTCTCTCTCTCTCTCTCTCTCTCTCTCTCTCTCGTTCTCTTTGTCTTCTGGTCTGTCTGTGTGTCAGTCTGTGTGTCTGTCTGTCTCTATCTGTCTCTCATGTCCCCACTCTGGGACAGTTTTTTTTGCTGCCCCTTCCCCAATAAACCTCTTGTGTTAGCTCTGTTGTGTGGTGTGATCTCTTAGCGGCACACCTTGGCCCCAAATGACCACGGTACCTTATCCTAACAACTGGAGCCTCCTTCTTCAAGCTTCCAGCGTATATTGAAGAATCTAAGACATCTAATCTGCAGGCTGAACAACTACTGAATTCTTGGACTTTCCTTTGGTAGACAGCAATCGTTTCACTAGCAGAATGACAGCCTATAAACCACTCTAGTAAATCCCTTTATCTCTCTTTCTATAGATTCATTCTATGAGTTCTGTTCCTCTAGAGGACCCTGACTAAAACAGCTGATAAAACACGTGCTGTGCAAACATGAGTACCAGAGTTCAGACATCCTTAACCCACATAAGTGCTGGGCATGTGTGGGGCTCGCCTGTAATCCTAGCAGCAGAAGGTAGAGGGTAGAGTTCTCCAGGAGCGAAGTGGCGAGCTAGCCTAGAGGGGCAGGTGAGCTCCGAGTTCTGACTGCCTCAGAATATAAAATGGAGAGGATTGAAGAAGATACCTGTGTTATGCGTGCCCGCTGGAGAACACTGGGACACAGTCTACAGCCAGTTGAACATCCTTATTCCTGTCAACAGGACTACGGTTAGGTATTTTGGGACCCAAGTGTAGGGTGGAGCATTTAGAGTAAGGAGTTTTTAAAGACAAAACCCATTTTGGGTATCTCATTCAGCAGTAGCGGGGTGGGAGGAGGTTTGGATACGCAAGTTGTTTAACAGGAGGGAAAATAAGTTAGCCGGGACATCTTGACCTCAGATTTTTAGAATAGAGTTTGGTAATTTTCCATGAGGCTTCCCATGAAGGAGACCAAATTCATTGAGGAGATCAAATCATTGACTCATTGTGTTTTATGGGAAGATAGTTGGTCCTATGGACCAGCAGCGTAACTGATTTATTTTCTGTTTGATGTAGTTGGCCATGCAGTTGAGGATTCCGTGTCCCACCATTGGTCCAATCAGGATAAAAATCAACAGTCTGGCTAATGCTGACAGTGGTGGTCAGCCATGGGGCCAGGGGAGCAGAGACGGCCTGCTTTTCTCTCTTAAAAGATAGGTCTCCACAACTGTCCCTTCTGTAGTTAAAAGAACAAAGGTCTATATGAACCTGGGGTTGCTTGTCTGTAGTAGTCAGATTGACCGTCGCCTTAGCTGTGTCTATTATTCTTAATAATTCTTCTTAATTGGGCTGAATACAGGGGACGCGACACCCACCACGTTTTACAGTAGTTGGGGTGGCGAGGATAGCTGGATGGTCTCCCTTCCAGCCAGGTTCTGGAGTCTAGACAGGGATACTCATTATCCAAACCAAGTCTCCTGGCTGGAACTGGTGGCTATGTTCGGAGGTGGGAGATAGCAGGATTCTCTTGACAGTCTGGTCAGTGGCCTGGAAAGGTTCCTGCATAGCCCGTAAAGGCTTGAGATGGGCGAGGTTAGACATTTCTGCTTGGGGAATATCTCAGAGTTTGGGGGAGAATGGGAGATGGTCTCCCAAGTGTAACTTTTAAAGGAGTAAGCCTCTTTCAGAAAAGAGGGCAGGGCAAAGGGCCAGACAGAAGACACGGGCTTGAGTTGTCCAATGACATCAGTGCCCTGGGACTCCCTAGCCATATCAGACTTTTGCCAGGTTGAGGGGTGAGCACGAATCTCACTGGAGAGTGAGCATGCCTTTCCTTCTTGAGTGGGGTTGGCTTTATTTTTGAGAGAAATGTGTCTGCGGTGAGTGTAACTCTGGTGGACCCTGATGTTGATAGCATGTGTTCAGATGCACTACATGCTTGTTTCCACAAGGTGGCGCACCACACCTGATAAGCAGATCCTCATTCCCCCCGGACAAGCTTTTACCAGAAGAGGTCACAGAACTGCCATCCTTCAGGTCCTCACCTGTTCCGTGAGGACCATCTTGATACACAGCACAGAGCTGTAGTCAGAGTGGAGGAAGGTGACGTGTTAAGTCCTGTAACTAAGCATGAGTCAGAAGTTGTCATGGGGACCCTATTCTATCATACAATGCTATATCGAAAGCTTTGTTTAATACTTCGTGATATAGAGGCACAAGAACAGAAAAAAAGGTAAATCATATTTATCTGCACATGGCATGATAGCATCCATTTTTACTTTTAAAATTTATTTTTATTAGTTCTCTCTCCCCCCACCTCTGTGCCTGTGTGCCTGTGTATGTATGTGTTTGTGTGCACATGTGGTACAAATGAATAAAGTGCCATGTGATCTTAGACTTAAAACATACTGCCACCTGCACAGAGAACTTTGTTCTTCCAATGCGTTGTTCCCGGTGCCTCTGGCATGGAGTGTGCGCTGAGCTATTCTTTCTCCATGTGGAAAAGTTGCCTCAGGTTGATACTGGCAAACATATCAAAGTTTGTTTCGGTTTTGTAGACTTATAAAATATAGTTAAAAACTATTTTAGTTTTGGTGTCCTCTGGAGATGGTTGTGCACCACCATGTGGTTGCTGGGACCCGAACCTGGGTGCCTTGCAAGAGCAACAACTGCTCTTAAGCTATGGACCCATCTCTCTAGCTCCATCCAAGCACAGAAAATATACGCTGTGGAAATATCCCCCTAGTCACCGTGCCTTTCCTTTCTACCCTTCTCTCCTCCACAGGATCATTTAGTTTCTTTTTAGGATTTCCTGCCATTGTTTCACAAACACGGGCAGGGCTATACATCCCAGGCTCTCTCCTCTAATGACAGCACCCTAGGGACATCACTCTGCTCAACGGTTTTGTTACTGACACTGTCTCAAAACAGCATTTGCCTGCTCCTGCGTTGACAGTATGTGTGATGCAGATCTCTGCCACCAGAGGGCAGAGGAGAATCACTCTCATAGGAAGAAGATCTTCCAGGTCCTGCGAGACTCTGTATAGTGTGCTTCTTAGCTTGGTGACAGTGACACTGGACACGGGGAATTTTCCTTCTGACACTAGCTGCCAGTAGTACCCCGTCATGTGTCCTTGTGTGGATTTCAAGCTAAATAAGAACAGTCCTTGGTTCTATAGTTTGTTTGTTTGTTTGTTTGTTTTTCATACAATACATTCTGATTGGTTTCCCTTTCCTCATCAAATCCCGGGCCCACCCCATCTCTCTACCCATCCAACTCCACACCTTTTCCTCTCTCTTTAGAAAACAAACAGGCAAATAAAACAAACAAATAAAAAGAATAAAATAAAATAAATGGAAAAAAAGCACGAGAAACACATAGACATGCAGACAGACAGATGCACATGTACACACACATGCATGCATTCGTGCGTGCACAACACACACACAAACACAACATTAAAAAAACATAGTATATATAAACAAAAGTCCAGTAAGTAAAAAAAAAATCTCAAAGCATCGATATCTTCAAACAAAAATATCTTCAAAATACCACTGAAGATCAAAGGGAGGGTACGGTGACAGATAAGAACAGCCTTCATTGTGGAGGTGACTCCGTGTGCATAGATCACACTCAGAGCTGAAGGTCACAGATTCAGAGTGAAAATGACAGACATTTCCCTGCTTGTCCCTCAAGTCAAAATACATCTGCCTCTTGCACCTCTTGCTGCCATTGTCCTGGGATTCTTTTCCCTCTTCTATGTCTTTAATTCAGAGATTTTCTTTTTTTCTTTTCTTTTCTTTTCTTTTCTTTTCTTTTCTTTTCTTTTCTTTTCTTTTCTTTTCTTTTCTTTTCTTTCTTTCTTTCTTTCTTTTTTTTACTTTTGAAACTATACTATAATTACATCATTTCCCCCTCTCTTCTCCTCCACCCAAACCCTCCCACATATTCCTCCCTGCTTTCCTTCAAATATTGGCCTATTTTCCATTATTGTAGTTACATGCATATGTTTGTACACATATATTCCTAAGTTTGACCTGCTCAATCTGTATAGTGTTACTTGTATATATTTTTTTATTTTAAAAAATTTTATTCTTCTCTTATACAATACATCCAGACTGCTATTTCCCCCTCTCTCCACTCTTCCCAGCCTCTCCTGCACATCCTCCCTTCCGCCAGATCCATTTTTCCACTTCCCTTCAGGAAAGAGCAGGCCTCCCAGGAATATCAACTGAATACAGAGTAACAAGTTACAATAAGACCAGGCACAAGCCGTCCTATCAGGGCTGGGTGAGGCAACCCAGTCGGAGGAAAAGGGTCCCAAGAGCAGACGAAAGTCAGAGACGCCCTCATTATTAGGATTTCTACAAACACACCAAGGCTAACAACCATAACCTATATGCAAAAGACTTAGCGTGGCCCCATGTACACGCCATGACTGCCGCTTCAGTCTCTGTGAGCTCCTATGAGCCCTGCTTAGTTAACTCTGCAGGCCATGTTCTCCTGGGGTCCTTGACCTCTCTGGCTCCTACAATCCTTCCCCTCCCCCTTCATTGAAGGGGTTCCCCGAGCTCTGCCTAATGTTTAGCTGTGGGTCTCTGCATCTGCTCCCATCAGCTGCCGGAGGAAACCTCTCTGATGGCAGTTGGGCTAGGTACCAATCTTGGATGTACGTTTTCATCAATGACCACTCAATAGTGGGTTATCCCATTGACGTGCACGTCCCTGGGGGACGCGCCGCGTCTCCCACCCCAGCATCCCTTAATTTCTTGTAGTTCCTTGCATAGAGATGAGACCTCTTTTTTTTCCTTCTCTTCAGTCTGGCGTGTCTTGTTCTCCTGTTCACCTCATGTTTAGACAGTCATGTTGGTGAGACTTTATATGAGTGTATCCTCTGAGATTACAAAGATTTGATATTTTTGGGTGGTGCTCCACACTTCCTGAATGCTCATTTCTTATGCTTTAAACACTGTAAAAATATTCTCTACTCATTTGGTCTAAATCTTATCTTTATCTTCAAATCCTCATATTCTATATTCTTCTTGATTCGTTCAACTAAGTTTTCTAACTGGGATAGTAAGTTTCTCATTTCATTATATAGTCTCTTGGATGTTTCTGTCTATTTATTGAGTTTGGTTTTCAAATGTCATTTAACTTGGCTGGGTATTTATTCTCTCTCTCTTTTCCCTTCCTTCCTTTCATTATTAAAAAAGAATTATCTATTTATTATATTTATTATATATAATATATATTACTATTATATTATTAATATAATATATTATATTATTATATATTATTAATAATAATTCTTATATATACATTATATATGAACACACTTCAGACACACCAGAAGATGGCATCAGATCCCATTACAGATGGTTGTGAGCCATCATGTGGTTGCTGGGAATTGAACTCAGGACCTCTGGAAAAGCAGTCAGTGCTCTTAACTATTGAGCCATTTCTCCAGCCCAAAATATTTATGCTGTCTTAAATATCACAAATGCATTTCTGGATGTGATCTTGGAATTAAATGAAGTGTTTGTTCATGTTCTCCTAAATTCCTTGAATTCTTTGATAATCTTTTTTTTTTAATCATTTTTTTAAAAAAAATTTGTGTCCTGGGGTTCATCTTGGTAGTTCTCATTAGGAGACGCTTTGATGGAAGGCATGCTAGCTTCATCACCAATGCTGTATTTGCTCTACCTGGGAACTTGACCTGGGAACGTGCACTTTGTTCATCACTGTGTGTCTGGTATGAGAATCTGTCCTTCCCTAGGTTGGGTCAGTGCTGGAGCTGCATGATTAGAGCTGGGCTGGGTCAAGCTGGTGAGTGAGCCGTTTAGTTGGACCAGAAAATGATGTCTTCAAAACCGTGGTTCTGGAGCTGGGCCTGTGGGGGAGGAATGAGCATCTCACAAGCATGGCGGCTCCCGGTTCTATTCAGAGTGTTTTCTTAGCCCACCATCTTGAAGAATATTCCTTCTCAAAGTTTCAACGTTTTGGGCTTTAAATTAAGGTCTTTGATCTTCTTAGAGTTGATTTTGTCCAGGGGGAAGGATATGGATCTAATCCGATTCTTCTGTAGGTAGATGCTCATTTTTCTGTTTTACCAGCTCCATCCATCCCACCGCATGCCTTTGCCATCTTTATCAAAAAGTTGGTGGACCCAGGCTTGTCAGTTTACTTCTGGGTTATTCTGCATACTGATCCATTTATTGTTATGTCAGTATGCTGCTGTCTCTGTCATTATTAGCTTTGTAGTATAACTTAAGGTCAGATACTGTCATAGTCACAGCTGCGTTCTTCTTGCTTAGAAAACCCTCGCATCTAATAACTAATTACAGTGAGGTGTCAGGATATAAAATCAATATACATACCAACAATGAGCTCTCAGAGAAAGAAATTCGGAAAACCTAAGTCATTAATAATAACTGTAATAAGTATACAAAGTAACAGTGAATAGATCGGCCTAAGGAAGTGAAAAGACATCCACAATGCAGCTTCAAGATGTCATAAAAGACACAGGACTATGAGAAGAACTTCCACCCTCCAGGATTGGCAAAATTAATATTGTGAAAATGAGTATACTACCAAATTTAATCTACAGATTCCACAAACGGCTCATTAAGGTTCTCATGGCAAATTACACAGATCTAGAAGAACCAATCCAAGAGTTCACAGGAGACCACAGAAGGCCACAGGTAACCAAGAAATTAATTTTTTACACATGTATTTATGGAAAGATTTTTATAAACTGAGTTTTGCTGGTAGAAATGATGCAGTTGCTTCATCACAATTTTGTCTCATATATTTAAAAAATCTAATGTGACTGTAATATTTCTTAAGAGTAGGTTGTATGGTTGGTGGGAAAGCTTTTATTCAGAACTTGGTTTGACTTGAGGCTCAGTCATTTTCCACCTGCTCCCTCTTGGACAAGTTGTTTCACCTTTCTGACACACAATTATCTCCCTTATTAAGTGAAATTAAAGACATTTGATGATGAAATTGTGCTGAAGCAAAGGTAGAATAGCATTTTATGTTGCATGGACTTTGTGATTAAGGTGATTATAATTTTTTTTTTAATCAGACAAGAGAGGCAAAATTATGCTATGGTAATCAACAACCCAACTCCCTGGCATGTACCAGGATTTTTCCTTTTGGATTTCATGTCTAACACTGACTAGCAGGGCTTGGAAATTTGAGGGACTGACCATTTCCACGTGTGCTTCGCTGATCACAGAAGCAGTAGAGAAGCAATTTGTCAAACGATGTTTTGGCTCCTATGATATCTGCCAGACAGTGACACACTTCCCTCTTACTCACATTCTCTTGTTCCAAGCAAAGCATATGTCCATACTTAATTTCAAAATAAGCAAGCAGTGTGAACTCCATGTATTCTTAAAGGAGAGTGCTGCAGATGTTTTGTTGATTGACAAGGTATATATGGCTCATGACATCTGTAGTATTCTTTATACAACACACTCTCAGTGAATGGACGCTTACTGAATACACCTCAATATTTTGGGGGTTGATTTTAAGCCTACAATTTTTTAAATTGTCTAAATCATAAATGGGCTAATTTTGATCTGAAGATAAAGAAAATTATTGAGACCTTTATTTTGTGAACGGTTCTGTACCAATGCTGTGAAATGCCATGTATCTCCGTCACAAGAGCCCTGTGTTTGGAGATAGGAGAATATGACTCACAAGGTCACAGCCAGTCTTCATTTAAGGTCCCTCTGTTTCATTCCTTCTGTTGATTATATAAACTGAAGGTTTATCTAGAACTTCTCACTGAAATACATTTCAGTGAGGTCTTCTTAGCAAGTTTATAACACACATTTTTCTTTTACTTTTCAAATACTTCTGAGTTTGGCTTTACTCATAAATCTTGATATGGCGCTAACACCTGGTAGCACAAAAGGCATTATTAGGGAAATTAAAATGATGGATGCTTCAGGCTCCAACTGCTAGGTCGTTTTAATGTGATTGCTGTCTATGTAATGTCTATGCTTTGTCCCATTTTGGTGAATCCTGAGACAAAATATTACACTTTAGTTAGGAGCATGCCAGGTGGTACATAATGCCACCGTGGAATATGCCGTTGCCATGGCATCCAGACCCCTAGTCCAGCTCTATGCTTCCACTGTCGTTNTTTCTCTCTCTCTCTCTCTCTCTGTGTGTGTTTTTTCCAGAGTGATAGAGACAGCTGCAAATCAGATTTTTAACATTTTAAGTATGGCCAGGAGGTTTTGTTCTTTATCAAAATAGATTTTATTTTTCTGTTGCACCCCCCCCCCCCGTGTTTAAGCAGTATTGCTGTGTAATCCACAGCATCCTTGGGTGTCGATAGATGCATTCTTGGGTAGAACATTTTAAGTATTACCATTCCAAAGAAAAGCAACAGCATCCGAGAAACATATGAGGCGATGGAGGGTTGCCAGCCAGAATGACATGGCTCTCAGTTAAGAACTTCAGGATAGGTAGATTGTATAGTTGGCTCCCTAGACTCTGAAGGTTTAGCAAGAGATACACAGATGTACAACAGTTACCAAAGGATAACTGCAGACACAATTTTTTTTTAGGAGTTTTAGATGTTTTAATTAACCCCTACACCATATGGTGGTTACCTGCCAACAGAGTGTAATGCTTGATATGACTTTTAAGAGAGAGAGAATGGAACTAGGAATTTCACAATCTGCATTCCCCAAAATATGTTTGAAAGACAAGATTAAATGTTACACAGCAAAATAATTTTGTTGAGAAGTGCTAAACTAGTCAAAGTTCAGCTCAACACTTTGGTGTGAATCCCCAACAATTGCTGAAATATTTTCCTCCTCATTCTTCCACAGAAATCATCATCTTCTTGAAAAAATTAATTGTGTGTGTGTTCACATGTGTGCACACGTGTCGTGGTCAAAGGATAACTTTCGGGTGTTGGTTCTGTAGGCTTACATTTTAAAAAACCTACTTTAATAAGGGTTTTTGAATGCTTTAACCTCCCATATAGCCCACTGACCAAAGGACAAGGACATGTGGACCTGTTTAGAAGAAATTCCTTGGGGCGATTCCAATCTTTATTTTCTGTAGTCCAGTCTACTAGCAAAACATCAACCATGAATCAGCAGCAGCAGCTTGATCCAGAAGAAACCAGGAGGCTCCACTAATTGGCACAAGTTCTTTGGTGTGCTTCTCTCTACGAAGTCACAGCAAGCAAAGATCAGGGAGGAAAGTAGGCGAACCAATGCAATAGCATCATCAGTGAAGTCCAGCATCAGGAGAACCCAACGAAGACCAGCAAGGTGAACCAATGTCATCCACTGTCTGCTGGGTTATTCTTATACTCTTTCCAAACATCACGTGTCTGCTCAAGTGTCCACTCTAGCAAAACATTGCATGCCCTTTCACCAGGCAGCTTCCAGAAAAACACGTCTGTTATCATCAAAACATCCTCTCATGTGTATGCTTCCGAAAAACACCTTCTTATAAGACACCTTCCAGAAAGACACCACATGACTCAATTGAATCTCCCACAAAACCAGAAATAATCCACTTCATAGTTCTTTCCTTCTACCATGTGGTTTCTGGGGATCAAATTCATGTGATTTGGCTTAATATTCAGGCACTTTTTACCTGCTGAACCATGGATTCACCCCATCTCTTTTTTGTGATATTGGTAATTAAACCCTTGTATCACAATTGGACCTCACACAAGCACTCTATCTTCTATCTTCTGCTTTTTTAAACAGAGTATTTTGGTAACTCCTTATTCAAAACAAATGTCAAGAGAGCCTGCTCTAGATTTATCTTTTAGTTTTGATTTTCATATGTCCTTTCTAAATAAAGCATCTCATGCTTAATTAAGCAGCATGCATATAGTCATATAAGACATAATTATTATAAATAACAATAGACTCTAATTCTGCACATCACTATCATCGTCAAACATTTTGTGACAGATGACTGAAAGAACTGATCCAGGTATAAGTGTAGGTGTACATGCAGGTTTAAGTGCAAGGTTGTTAGGAAGTTGGATGGTGTACTGGCTAGTTTTGTGTCACCTTGACACAGGCTGGAGTTATCACAGAGAAAGGACCTTCAGTTGGGGAAATACCTCCATGAGATCTAGCTGTGGGGCATTTTCTCAATTAGTGATCAAGGAGGGAGGTTCCCTTGTAGGTGGTACCATCTCTGGGCTGGTAGTCTTGGTTCTATAAGAGAGCAGGCTGAGCAAGCCAGGAGGAAGCAAGCCAGTAAAGAACATCCCTCCATGGCCTCAGCTCCTGCTTCCTGACCTGCTTGAGTTCCAGTCCTGACTTCCTTTGGTGATCAACAGCAGTATGGAAATGTAAGCCGAATAAACCCTTTCCTTCCCAACTTGCTTCTTGGTCATGATGTTTATACAGGAATAGAAACCCTAACTAAGACAGGTGGTTCACGATTTGAGTGTAACTGAACAAGTTCCAGTGTGAACTGGCTAACTCTGCACGCAGGAGTGTGTCGGGAGCTTGTGCACAGTATTATCTGACCTTGCTTTGTTTATATTCTCTTTGGAAAAGTTGATCTAACACAGTGGAAAAATACCAGCATAGGCACATATTGGATTGAGTTCTAAATGTGTTACATAAACAACATCTTAAGAATTTGGAGAAAGGAGAGCATAGTGGATTGTTTGGAACACTTTGGTCAACAGGAAACATGGAAGGGCTTGTTAACAATAAACTAAGATTTTAAGTGGATTCATCTGACTTTGAATTCAGTACCACTCTCTTCTCTTTCCTCATATCCTTTAATCATTTAGATGATAATTTTAGATATGACACAAGTAAAAAACCTTTAATCTGAAATCTCAAATCAAAATGCACTCAAACTTGAAGAAGCTTTCTGGGTACCAATATGATGACCTCAGTGGAAAATTCTGCATTATGAAAGTTTCTTTTGTGTACAAAATTATTGAAACTATTACATTGAATATCCTTGAGGCTATGTTTTATCTATCTATCTATCTATCTATCTATCTATCTATCTATCTATCTATCTATGTGTGTGTGTGTGTTTGTGTGTGTGTGTATATATATATATATATGTGTGTGTGTGTGTGTGTGTGTAAGTTCCATTCCCTAATTGCCTCATTATGCATATGAAATATTTCTGTCTGACTGTCATAGTCTGACAAAATTCTGATGTTTTAAATCCTTCTAATCACTAGCATTTCAGATTATGGACACTCAGGGCTTATACATGAAATTTAGACTGTGCCTAAACGCCCTTGTGACATTCTATATTGTCACTCTTATTTTTTGATTAACATAACAAAATAACAGCTTCTCCTAAAAACTAGCATCAATTTTTTTTATTGACAAAACAAAGAGAAGGTAGAAAAATCATTGTTAGTACAGTTACTGGTGTACTTTTGGGTATATGAAAATAATCTACGTCAGCAGGGTCCTGTATCTGATACACCACATAAGGAAGACTGGCGCGGACTTCAAGCTACACGGGTATAAAACCCTCTAGTTACTTATACAGTTAACATAATACTCACTGCACAAAATACAGAAAATAAAAAGTAAATTTAAAATTGAAACAAAATTCTAAAAATAACCAGACATAAAGCCAACACATGGAAAATCACATACGTGTATAAGACAATTCATACCTATTCATAAATGAATCTGTATTTGTATAGGAAGACCATACAATCTTAAAAACAGACGTATGCTTGCATTTAGCTATAAATATAACAATGGGGTTACATTGATATCGAGGATACACTATAGAGGACAGAATTGAGACCTTTGGAGAAACTTAGTTGATGAGGTTTATTGACAGGAAAAAAAAAAAAAAGATGGGATGAAGAAGAGGGACCAAGATTAAGCAGGGAAATCTTTGTCTTGAATTTGAGACAGAAAGCAGTCTTCCAATTGCCACGCCTGTCACACCACAGGGACAGGGTGGGGTTGTTCCTCTCATGTCTTTCTACTTCACTTGAGAGTTTAATTCAAAGGCTTAATTGTAAGTATTGATGCTCCAAGCTTTGTTAGATCAGCAGTCTGGGAACGCTTAGAGGCTGCCAAATAGACTCTCATGGAGAGAGATGGCATGATTATGTTGTAATAGTCTCCTTAATTCAGGAAAGTTAATAAAGTGGAGGGATAGTTCCCAGAGATTGGTGTTTCTAGGTAATTTTTAAAATACGTCACTCAGCAAATAGACTTCATAACACGAATGGGTTACCTCGCCCAGGGATTTCATTCCCTCAAAGCCCACCCCTAGTGTCACACCTCCAACAAGGCCATACCTCCTAATTCTTATCAAACAACACTTGTGCCAATTTGGGACCAGGCACGGAAACATGTGCACTCATAGCGGCCATCCTCCGTCAACGCACCATGGCCAGTCACCTGGTGTTGCCACTGTTCAGATTTTGCTTATGAGCCTTTCCTTTGGTTGAGGTTTTATGGGTGCAGCTTCCTCATCATTTCTAGGGGGCACAATTTTGCAGGAGACTTTCTGGTCTCCCTCCTCTCAGAATCTTTCCATTCTTATCCTGAAATGTTCCCCAAGACTTCAGTGTAGGAGTTGTTTTCTAGATGAATCCAGTGGGGGCTTGCTTGGCACACTTAGGACTAGCTGTGGTTTTCTGGAATGATCTTTGTTTTCTGCAAAGGGAAGCTTCTTTGAAGGGGGGGTTAGAGGTGCACTTACTTGAGGGTATAAGGATATGTTTTACACGCATTTAGGAGTTACCGTGGTCTAGAGAAGCGGCAGCCATATGTTCTCCTGTAAGATCCATTGCCCCACTAGTCCTTGGCTAGGTTTCTAGTACCACCCATTATTTAAGTTTTGTTTATTAAGACTTAAGTCCGTTTAGAGAGCTGTTGGATTCTACCAAGATATGAATACCGCTATTGCACCGTTAGGGATATCTTCCCCTTGCTGTAATGGCCATTGCTGTGGTTTCTAAGTGTCACCGTGGGAAAGCTTTTGTAGCTCCTCTGGTCCTCTGAAGGCTATTCATAGGGGGGAAGATTATGGTTCGGATCAAGATCACTTGTTCCAAGGCCTGCATCTAAAGTGGGTGGTATATTTAGCAATAGGAGCTTACCTTCATCTTCTTCAGGACAAGCAAGGGCAACAGTAATATCCAATGTTGTTTTGGGGGTTTCTAGGGCTACCCTAACCAACAATTCAAGAAGGTTTCTCATGCCTAGTACTGGGGTTTTGTTACATCATCACCCAAAGTAGTATGTAATTCTAGGTCAATATCTAATAGTCTTTCTCTATGTCTATTTTCACATCAGTAGTGCTATTTACCGCTTCTCCACCCCATTCCTCCTAGAATGCCCCTTCTCTATTTCATTCTGTAACAAGATACAGAACTCCCTTCCCCCTTCTCCCAAATAAAAGTCCCTCCCCATTTGCTCCTTTATTTTTTTAAATTTATTTATTATTATTTTCTATATTTACATTTCAAATGCTATCCCGAAAGTTCCCTATAATTCCCCCCCCGCCCCTGCTCCCCTACCCACCCACTCCCACTACTTGGCCCTGGCATTCCCCTGTGCTGGGTCATATAAAGTTTACAAGACCAAGGGGCCTCTCTTCCCAATGATGGCCGATTAGGCCATCTTCTGCTACATATGCAGCTAGAGACATGAGCTCAGGGGGTACTGGTTAGTTCATATTGTTGTTGCACCTACAGGGTTGCAGCCCCCTACAACTCCTTGGGTACTTTCTCTAGCTCCTCCATTGGGGGCCCTGTGTTCCATCCAATAGCTGTCTGTGAGCATCCACTTCTGTGTTTGCCAGGCACCGGCATAGCCTCACAAGAGGCCACTGTATCAGGGTCCCTTCAGCAGAATCTTGCTGGCATGTGCATTAGTATCTGGGTTTGGTGGCTGATGATGGGATGGATCCCCGAATGGGGTAGACTCTGGATAGTCCATCCTTTCATCTTAGCTCTAAATTTTGTCTCTGTACCTATATCCTTTCATGGGTATTTTGTTCCTTATTCTAAGGAGGAATGAAATATCCGCATGATGGTCATCTTTCTTGGTTTTCCTGTGTTTTGCAAAATGTATCTTGGGAATTCTAAGTTTCTGGGCTAATATCCGCTTATCAATGAGTGCATATCTAGTGACTTGTTTTGTGATTGGGTTACCTCACTAAGGATGATATCCTCCAGATACATCCATTTGCCCAAGAATTTCATAAATTCATTGTTTTTAATAGCAAAGTAGTACTCCATTGTGTAAATGTACCACATTTTCTGTATCCATTCCTCTATTGAGGGACATCTGGGTTCTTTCCAGCTTCTGGCTATTATAAATAAGGCTGATATGAACATAGTGGAGCATGTGTCCTTATTACCAGTTGGAAGATCTGGGTAAATGCCCAGAAGAGGTATTGCTGGGTCCTCCAGTAGTACTATGTCCAATTTTCTGAGGAACCGACAGACTGATTTACAGAGTGGTTGTACAAGCTTGCAATCCCACCAGCAATGGAGGAGTGTTCCTTTTTCTCCACAACCTCGCCAGCATCTGCTGTCACCTGAATTTTTAATCTTAGCCATTCTGACTGGTGTGAGATGGAATCTCAGGGTTGTTTTGATTTGCATTTCCCTGATGACTAAGGATGTTGAACATTTTTTCAGGTGTTTCTCACCATTTGCTCCTTTATATCACTTAACATCCTGCTATTGACCTGTCTAGAGTTCCTTTTCCATCCCGTGTTTCTTCTTACTCTCCTGGTTTCTGCAGTCACTCCAGGTTATATACTCACGTCTGAAGATTTCAAGCTAAGAGCCACAATTAAGAAAACACGACAACAAATGGAACAGAATAAATGAGAGAAACATTTGTCCCTCTGTGTTGGAATTACCTCATTTAATAGAATATTTCCCAGTTTCATCTACTTACCTGAAATTTTCATGATTTCATTTCTTTTTATAGCTGAATAGCATTCTGCGGTTTACATATGTACCACATTTCCACTCTCCATTAGTTGGCTGAGGGACATTCAGGTTGTTTCCACTCTCCGTCTACTATGAATAGAGCCACAATAAACATGGATGAACAAATGGAGCAGGAGGCTGAGTCCCTTGGGCACGTGCCAAGGAGTGGTATAGCTGGGTCACATGGCTAGATTTATTTTTAGCCTGTTGAGAATTCTTCACACTGATTTCCAAAGTGGATGCACTAGTTTGGAATCCCAATGAGGACTCTCCTCTCTTCACATCATTTTCATCACTTATTTTGGGTGTTAACTTACAAATAATGAATCTGGGGATGTGAAAAATTGTTATTTTAGTACCACGGGGTACCTTATTATAGTGCTAAGTAAAAGGGAAAATGTGTGCTCCTCATATTCATACCAAAATATCTTCCCATATTATGGGCCAAGTGAAAAAAAAAAGAACAAAAAAAAGGAAAACAGAAATCATGACAGTGTTATAAAACATTTTTTTATAGGTCCCATGTCATTGTCATGAGATATGCTGAGGAAAGTGATAGGTCTAGCTTATGCTGCTTAGAGACAACTCTAATGATGGCACCAGGTCATGAAACAATCAAAGAAAGGTTACATTTACAATCTTGATAATTTTGTTTGTCATGGATTTTATTTGCATCATTTTTTTTAACTTTTAAAATATTACGTTGAAATGTCATTGTTTGATTTCTGAGTGTTTTGGTGTCCTTCAGTATCTGTACCCTAAATAAGTATGTTATTTGCTTTATCCTAATACCGGCCCTAGGTTATGACATACATAAGAACACCAAAGAATGATTAATTTAGAGATTAGTGATACAGGATGAGTGAAAGCAGTCTAACAAGATGAAAGTTACATGGGATAGAAGCAAATGAAAAAAAAACCTCAGTGTTTATTTTTAAAGATTCGTGGCTCAGCACTGATTCACAGGAAAAGGATTTGGAGGATAAGCTGATGGTTGTCTCATAAGCATTGTTAGTTATTCCAACATGAACTCAACAAGCATATGTCTTTCCTAGTTAACCCAGTGAAAAAATGATACGTGATATGCATGCATATGCCAAGATAATAAAAACTGGAATTTTAAAGTATTTCAGAAACTGAAAAGTATCATCCAAAATTAGCATCTCTGTTCTTCCACAATGATTTCCAGGTGCTGTTTTTAGTTACATTTAAATAGTTCTGATCATTTGCTTTCTTTCCTTTGAGACAGGGACTCTTGTAGGCTTGCCTCAAACTATCTATATAGCCGAAAGGACCTTACACTTCCCCTCCTCTTGTTTCCACTTCCTGAGAGCTGAATTCTAGGTGGCCCAGGACTGAGCCCATCCGGGCTAGGCAAGCATTCTTGGATTTTGTAGCTTATGGTAAACTATGTGCTTAACCAATTTTCCTTTGAAATTTGCATATAAGGGTAAAATAAGAAACTTCAGCTTGGTCAGGTTACTGATCTCTCTAGGGATGTTTTATAAAAAGGATGTGAAAACAGAGGATAAAACCAACATGTACTCTGTTCTCTGTTCTCAACACACAACACATTCTGAAAAATTTGAGGATTTCCACCCACCAGTAAGCAAGCAGTTGATTCTGTAGCAGACATAGGTGATGATGCCTAATTGAATTCATTCTGACACTGTGCATCTGGACCACATAGTCGAGGGCTCGATTCCTGGGACTGAGTTCCTTGGGAGTCTTATGGGCCTTTTTTTGTCCAGGCAGGAGTGATTGAAGCATGTGGAAATATGACTGAGCAGAAAGGATATGATCTAATGTAATAGGATGGGAGGAGAAACCAGTGGCCCATGGGACTCACTCCTAGGAGGCTGGTATCTAGAGATCTGAGTCTGTCTTAGGAATCACAGATGGTTTCAGACGACTTTGTCAAGATGCTATCTTTTCCACTGAGCTATATCAGTGTGTCAGCCGGGTTTGTCATTAACATCATGAAGCCCATGCCCACATGGAAGGTTTCCCTGTGTGTGTGTGTGTGTGTGTGTGTGTGTGTTTTTCAATCTTAGGCTCCACTGTAGGAAGGAGCTCTTAAGTCTAGTAAGAACTTGCTAGGTAGGAATTTAGTGAAACCTATTTTAATCATTTCTTTCTATATTTGTAATAGCAATTTTTTCCAGTCTAGACATCAGCAAGAGATCTGTGGGAAAAAATCTTGTTCTTACACATTGTGAACTGTTATTTCTAAGCAAGCAATTGGTCCTTATAATTTTTATTTGTCTGTGTTTTGAGAGAAGGTTATCATCCATTTGGCCAATAATTCAATTAGATACAACTCGTTCTTGGCACTAGAAATTTCATTTGGTGTTGAAAGTTGGGGCATTCTCTCCCTGTTATTTGGTGAGTCCATTTGGATTTCTTTCATATATATATATACTTTGAGAAGCTTCTACAGTAGTAGGATTCCCTGTGACTCCTCAAATGTCCTTCTCCACATTCCCTTCCTCACCACTCTCTTCCCCTTCCTGTTTAATCCTGTTATTCTACTTTGTCCCGTCTATAACTATATATTAAAATAAATATTTTAAAATAAAAATTTAGTGTCTATGGATAGTTTTGCCTGCATGTGTGTCTGTCCACCATTTGTATGACAAACAGGGAGAAGAGAGCACCTTGTCCTCTGGTATTAGAATTACAGTCAGTTCTGAACTGTCATACGGGTGTTAGGAATCAAAGCAGGGTCCTCTCGATCCAATACTCTTAACTTCTGAGCCATCTCTCCAGCTCCATAAATTCCCCCTAATTTATTTTCCTAACGTATCTAAGTACATGTTTGGACATAGAAAAGGAAGTGTTGAGTACACAATCAGTGCCAACTTCCTGCTTGTGGCTCCCATTTCCCTATGGCTTTCGACCTTGCTTTCTTGCTTCTGACAGATTGTTGGGGTGACAAGTCAGGAGGGATATTGTTGGGACTCTCTGACCTAGCTAAGCTTTCATGGTCCTCCAAGAAGTCCAAGGCCAGGCTCAGAGTTGTAGGGGGTGTCCTTGCCCTCCCATCCTTCATTTGGATACTAAGGACCTTGGATTGGAGAGGGCTTTGTGTCGAGGTTGTACTGTAGACTTTAGAATATGGGCTCAAGGTAGGAACGAGGGTGGAGAACATTTCAGAGTGAGTTTTCTGTGTTGACCATCCAGGAATTATGAAAGTGGAAAAGAGAAACTGGAGCCAAACTCTGGATGAGTTCCTGCATGTGAAAGATCTGAAGAAAGAACTGTAGCAAGATGTCAGGTTGCTAGAATACAGGATCATACTGAGGTACAACCATGCCAATAGGGGCTCACCCTAGGGATCCTCTTTAGAAAGGTGTTCAGCCAGATAACCATCTGCTGCTCTGTGGCTCTGCAGCCGAGATTCAAGAGCATGTGTAATCTGCAGCCCATGTTACAGAAGTGGGTGGATAAAACCAGCAACCAGAGATCCTCCAGATACGCAGAGTGGGCCTGTAAGAGAAAGCCAAATGAGCATCTTGAACTAAATGACAGAAATCATGGCGACCATGTTTCTGTCATGCCAGAAGACAGAGCAGAACAGCTTCATCACCAAGCAGCTTGGACTGGAGAAGGACATGGTCTGGTAATGTTCTGTAACAGGTGCCAGAAGGCAAATGATTAGGCATGGGCTATTCCAATCCAAAGACTATCAGACTGCAAAGGTCTTATTTATTGGCTTGGCAGATGGGGGCTGGGTGGGGGTGGGGTCGGGCAGATCTCTGTGTTATTTCCTCTGCCTCAGCGGTCCCAGTTTTGTATCCCATGCTTTGAGAGTCCACACTTTACCATCCTTCCTTCTTTGGCCAAGTAGAAATTTTTGGTTTCTTTGGAGACTCAGTTGTTTCATGTGATGTTTTTCTGGAAACTGTCTTATGAGAGGATGTTTTTGCTAAAGCAGATATGTAAGAGGATGTTTTGATGAGAGCGGACATGTGGTATTTTTTCTGGAAGCTGCCTGGAAAAAGGGCATGTGATGTTTTGCTAGAGTGGATGCTTGAGAGAACACGTGATGCTAGGAAAGGGTATAAATATAACCCAACAGACAGTGCATGATACTGTGTGGCATTGATTCACCTTTCCACTCTTTGCTGGTCTTCCTTGGGCTTTACTGATGCTGTGGCATCGGTTTACCTTCCTGAGCATCGTTTGTCATGGCTTTGTAGAGAGAAAAGCACCAAAGAACTTCTGGTGGTGTCCGAGTGGCTTCTTGCCACTTCCTCAGACTCAGGCTGACTGTCAGAGCCTTGCAGTTTCTTCTGGATTGAATGGCCATTGCTGATTCATGAATGGAGTTTGTGAGCGAATCAAGCTGCTGCTGCTGATTTCTGTGAACTGCTGATGTCCTGACAACGCAGATTGGATTCACCCCAAAGAAGTATTTCTAAACAGGTCCATATCCCCCTTTGCCCTATTAACCTTTCCCTTCTGCTACCTCTGGTGAGTGGTGGCTGGAAGAGAGGTTAAAACATTTAAGTATTCTTATTAAAAAATATAACCCTACATTTTGGCTCTATTCTCAGAGGTTGAAGCCTTTCTCTGTCCCTGTTGCCCTTCTGGGCTTTCCCATGACTTCATCTGAGGCACGTGCTGCCCAGGGATGTGGGGTAGAGGAAAAGGAGAAAGGAGGTGATGAGGACCTGGAGTCTACTTGAGAGGCTGTTAGCATTTCCTCTTCACTCACTAAGGAGGGAATTGAAAGCACAAAGGTTTGGTCAGGAGATTTGGAGGGAAGATGAACTTAAATGATGCTTTTGATGTAATCCTTGTATCACTCATATTTTTCCCTTAAAGAAACCCAGGATGCAGAAATAAAGGGTTATCAGCCCATGTATTCAATGTGTACTTCATATGTGTGTGTGTGTGTGTGTGTGTGTGTGTGTGTGTGAGCATGTGTGTGAAGCACTCTGATATTTCTCTATGGATTTATGTCTCTGAACACCACATGAGCAGAGAGGCACACACCACCTTTGTTCTGGTCTATTGTTTCATGAATGTTCATTCAGAAAACAGTGTTGGAGTCTAAAGATGGTGCTTCCTTTTGGTGAATTCTGGATTGTCTAATCTCTGGTTAGTCTCCTTAATACGACTCACTATTTGTGCAGGTCATTTTCATGTTTTGCTATGGGAATTGGAATCTTAGCAGGAAAGTATGTTGATACTCTTGACTGCTATTGTGTAATGAGTAAGGCTAAACTGGTACAAGGCACATAGGCTGAAAAGTTTAAGAAGATACTTAAGTTGGAAAACTTACAGAAATACTTAGGATGAAAAATTTAAGGAGACACTCCTTTGGTAATGATGCTCCCCTACACAATCCTCAAGTGTTCAACTTAGGCTCTCTCACTTCGGTCTTACTTCATCTGTCTCATAGTCTGTCTGTCTGTCTGTCTGTCTGTCTGCCTGTCTGTCTGTCTCTCTCTCTCTTTAAACCATCCTCCTTTAAAAATTTTTAAAATTTTGGGGCCGGAGAGATGGCTCAGTGGTTAAGAGCACTGACTGCTCTTCCAGAGGTCCTGAGTTCAATTCCCAGCAACCACATGGTGGCTCACAACCATTTGTAATGAGATCCAATGCCCTCTTCTGGTGTGACTGAGAGAGTGACAGTGTACTCACATATGTAAAATAAGTAAATAAATAAATCTTTAAATTTTTTTAAATTTAAAAAAATTAAAGAAGTTATATTTATTTTTTTAACAAGTTCTTTGTGAATTTCACATCATATACCCCAATTCCACTCATCTATCCTTCTTTTTGTACCCACCTTTTGCCCTTGCAACCTCCTCTGTTAGAGAACAATAGCAACAACAACAACAATAACAAAGAATCTCATTGTGGAAGCTGTAGTGTGCCACGCAGTATCCTCTTCTGTGCATACATCTTTACTTGGTAATGTTCACTGCCGTGAGTCATTGGTCTGCTTTGAGGCCTCTGGCTTCTGCTATCAACACTGGATCCTCATCAGAACTCCTCTTGGATATCCCGCTGCTGCCCTATGTCATAGAGATCTGCAAGACCAGCTCTTTCCTGTGCTCCAGCATTTCCTCAGCGGGGTAGATGTTGGAGTGGGCCAAGTCAAAGCCCTGGACTTGGGTCCTGGAGCCTCAGGTTCTTCTGTAAAGTGTGTGTGACAGTGTGGTAAGCTTAACTCATATTTTGTACCAAGAGTGAATGCTTGACAGTTGGGCAATGAGAATAAAATTTATGGATGAAGTTCTGACTGGAACAACTTAAATGTATTAAAATCGATAACTATTTCATAGACGTATGCTACTTGGCATACTTGGGAAATACACAGAATAGCACTCATAAATCTGGGCAAAACTGGTGGGTTTTATGCTATAGCTGTCAGATGTAGTGCATCCTGTACATGATACAGTATCCTCCTGTATTGTGTGTGACTAAATAACTGAAGGTGGTTTTGCGTAGTATGTGACCATGACAGTACAAAGACTGACAGCAGTGAGCAGCTGGAAAACCGTCTGTGACAGACCCCTGGGAGAGAGAGTTTTTATTTTATTCTGCTCAGCTTCATTTTGATTTTTATGAGGATTGAACTTTTTACTTCTTTTCCTATAGCTGCCTTGTGAAGACTCCATTCCCGGGGATTTTAAAAATAGCACAGTAGACAATGAGAAATGATGACAGGTCATGACAAGATGTTTTGGTTTTAAAATCTGTTGAAGAGACAAGGCATGTTTATGACTAATTAATTTTATTGAGGCTTGCTCATAGAACACTGGCATTATTTTAAGTAAAAGACAACAACTGAACTAAGTAAGAAACTTGGTAATGTAAACCAATTAAAAAATAAAATAAAAATGAAAGTAAATGATAGTCTTTTATAGGTTCGAAATGAAAGTGTTGAATTATAAGATATTTGAGAGATGCTGGTGAGAGTAAAGATAGAAGATGACACACAATTGCAGTGTGTTGTCCCTCCTGTGACACAGACAACAGGAGTCCAGACTAAAAGGTGAAAATATTTCAGTCTGGCAAATGCTTGCCCAGAATACCCATCCCACCTCACCCATGCTCAAGGATGGCTGCCTGTACAGTTTCTATCTGAAACTGCAGAGGCAGAGCTACGGCCAGAAAATCTCCACTCAGCCTCCATCGGGCCCCCAGTGCCACGGCACAGTCTTCTCCTTGTCAAAGAGACTGCGGCCATCACTTGTTCTGATTAAAACAACAATTTTAGGGTCTTTTTGGTTTTGGTTTTTATTTTGTCTTGGTTTCATGACAGGTCTTGTATGTATCCCAGGCTTGTCTTGAACCCTTCACCCTCCTGCTTCAGGGTTGTTAGTTCAGGGAATATGGGCAAGCAGAAGCACATATGACCTCCGTAGTGGATTCTTTCATTGAATTATGTTAACTTTATCAGATAGTATCAGAAGCCTTATGGTTTTCTATCATCTTAGGGAAGGCAATAAATTGGGTGGAGTAGTACACACCTGTAAGCACATTTCTTGGGAGGCTGAGGCAGGAGAACAGTGAGTTTAAGGGCAGCCTTAAGTGTAGATTGTGAGACTCTGTCTCAAAACAAAAACATATGCATCAACAAAACCCAACCCACATCCTCCTTGCTGCTACAAGACAAAACAAAACAGAAATGAATGAAACATAAATCCATAACACACACACAAAAACCTGGCATTGAATTGTTCATGTAGCATTGATTAATTAAAAAATTGTATAAACACCTACTATGTAGGTCTGCGATTATATCTAAGAAAAGCATTGAAATATTCTCTGCTTTAGAGGCCTAAATATTTCTGTGATCTACAGACAGAAGGTCCTTCAGCCTATACCCAGGAGGAGTGTAACTGGGTCATATGGTGTTTGAAAAGTCTCCCATTTTTAGGTGTTAGAAGAATCTCCAAATGTATGTATGGAGGGACCACACACACAGTGACTGTATCACTCTACATTGCTGCCGATAATGTATAACAGTCTCACTCCCTTCGCTTCCTCATCAAGTATTTGTTGCCATTCAATTTGTTTACCATGGCCATTCTGCCTGGAGTAAGACAGAATTTTGAAGCAGTTTTGATTTGCATTTCCCTGGTGCCTAAAGATGATGAGCACTTTCCCCAAGTAATAATTGGCCATTTGCGATTTCTCTTTAGAGGACTGTTTAGTTCATTGGTCTACTTGTCGACTAGGTGACTTTTCTCTTTTATTTTTGGAATTAAATTTTTATGGGTCCTAGACACCAATTCCTTTTCTGATGCGTAGTTGGCGAAGAGTTTTACTACTGTATACATGAAACTTTCATTCTGGTTGGTTGTTTCCTTGGCTGTGCGGGAGAGATTTAATTTCCTGTAACATGGTTCATTAATTTGGGGGATTATCTCCTTTGAGATTAGGGCACTTTGCGGGGGTGGGGGTGGGGGAGAAGCCTTGGCCTTTGTTTAATGTAGGATTGTTTTGCATATTTTCTTCTGTATCTTCAATTGTACTGGCTAGTTTTGTGTCAACTTGACACAGGCTGGAGTTATCACAGAGAAAGTAGCTTCAGTTGGGGGAAATGCATCCATGAGATCCAGCTGCAAGGCATTTTCTCAATTAGTGATCAAGGAGGGAGGTTCCCTTGTGGGTGGTGCCATCTCTGGGCTGGTAGTCTTGGGTTCTATAAGAGAGCAGGCTGAGCAAGCCAGGGGAAGCAAGCCAGTAAAGAACATCCCTCCATGGCCTCTGTATCAGCTCCTGCTTCCTGACCTGCTTGAGTTCCAGTCCTGACATCCTTTGGTGATTAACAGCAATGTGGAAAATGTAAGCTGAATAAACCCTTTCCTCTCCAACTTGCTTCTTGGTCATGATGTTTGTGCAGGAATAGAAACCCTGACTAAGACAATCTCATGTCTTACATCAAGATTTTTGATCCATGTTTAGTTGATTTTTGTGCAGGTGAGGGAAGTAGATTTTGTTTCATTTTTCTACATGCAGACATCTAGTTTTCCCAGCATCCTTTGTTGGCGAGTCTTTATTTTGTTAGAAAGTTGGCACTTTTGTTAAAGTGGGGTATCTGTACCTCTCTGGGTTTATTTCTGGGCCCTCTATTGTATTCCATGATCAGAATTTCTGACTCTGTGCCAGTACTGTATTATTTATATTACTATGACTCTCTGTATAATTTAAGACCAAGTATTGTGAATGCTCCAGTATTGCCCTTTCTGCCTAGAATTGCTTTGACCTTCTGGAGTCTTCTGTGATCTTGTATGAGTCTTAGGTTTGTTTTACGATTTTTGTGAAAAATGTCACTGGAGTTTTGATGGAGGTTGTGTTGAATCTGTAGATAACTTTTAGTATTTTAGATACTTTTAGACACTTCTACAATGTTAATTCTACTGACCCATGAGGATGAAAGGTTTTCAGTTTTATGCAGTCTTCTTCAATATCTTTGCCAGTGCTTTAAGTTCACTGTTATAGAAATTGTTCACTTTCTTGGAAAGATATATTCTTTAGCATTTATTAAAAAAGTTGAGAGGTGTTTTTTTGTTTCTTTCTTGATGTGTTCATTATGGCTACATAGAAAGGCAATTGATTTTTATATGCTGATTTTGTATAGTTTACCATATTTAGGAGTTTTCTTGTAGAGTCTCCAGGACAATGGCTCTCAACCTGAGGGTAGAGTGACCCTTTCACAGGGGTCACCTAAAACCATCAGAAAACATAGATATTTATATTGCTAATCATAAATGTAGCAAATTTATAGTTATTAAGTTGCAATGACAATAATTTTGTGGTTTGGGGTCATCACGACATGAAGAACTGTATTGAAGGATCACAGCACTTGCAAGGTTGAGAACCACTGCTCTAGTATAGGATTTATGTTATGAAAATGAATAATTTAACTTCTTTTTCTGTTTGTTTCTGCTTTAGTTCTCTCTTGCCTTACTGCTCTAGCTAAGGTATGGAATGAAAACAGAGAGTGGGCACCTTTGTCACATTCCTCAGTTTAGAGGAAACACTTTCTGCTTCTCCCAGTTAGTACAACATTGGTTATGAGTTTGTTGTATATGGTCTTGTTCTGTTTTCCTTGTAGTACTAGCTTCTCTTAGGGCATGGATGGATCTGGGACTTTGTTAAAGGTCCTGCCTGTGTCTACTGTGATATTTGTGTAATTTCTGTCCTATAGACTATTTATAAGTCAAATTACATTTATTGATGTGTATTGAGCCAACCTTACATTCATTCCTGGGCTGAGATCAGCTTAGTCATGGTGTATGATAACTCTGTTTGGGAATTCAGTTTGCCAGTATTTTAATCACATCCTTTCCATTTGTGTCTGTCAAGGAATGTGGTGTACAGCTTTGTTTGGTGTTTTTGGCATTCTTATCTAGTTTTGACATTAGGTTAATGCTGCTTACACAGAATGAACTGGGCTGTGCTGTTTTCTAGTCTCTGGAATACTATGAGGAACTTAGTTGGCAGCTCTTCTTTAAAGGTTTGACATAAATCTCAAGGTGAATCCAAATAGTCCTAGGCATTTTTTTTGGGTTGGGAGATATTTTACTACTACTTCATCTTATTATTTGCTACATATCTAAATTGTTTATATTCACTTGATTTAGTTCTGATGGGTCATATGTTCATAGGAAGTTTTTCATTTTTTCTGCATTTGACATTTTAAAAAATATAATTTTTCAAAGTAGTTTTTAATTCATTGGAACTCTAATTTTATTACGTTGAGTCTTCTTTTTTTTTTCTTCTGCTGGCTTGTCAAGTTTGTTTATCATTTCAGAGAACAAGATTTTTAGTTTGATTCTATGTTTTGTTTCTAGTTTATTATTTTATGCCATTCTATATTGATTCTGGCTATAATTTCTTTTATATTTGATTTGCTCTTGTTTTGTATTAGTTTATTTGAAATCCCCCTTTTCTCTTTCACTATAAACACTTATAGCTACAAAGTCTTTTCCTAGAACTGCCTTAGCCATAAGCCAGAGGTTCTGATAAAGGGTGCTATTATTTTATTTTTATTCTTGGAACTTAAGTTTTTCCTTTTTGATATATTTAATGGCCTACTGTCTACTTCATCTTTCTATTTTTCCCAGACAGTACTTTTTTTCCTGTAGCCTGGCCTTGAACTCACACAAATCTTCCCGTATCTGCTTCCTGTGTGCTGGGATCAAAGCTATGCACCACCACTGTCTATGACATACTTTTATTGAAGTGAGTGCTATTCCCTCTCCAAGTGTTCTTACACCTCTGTTGTTTCTCTTGCTATTAATTTCTAGTTGCATTTTGCTATGATCTTATAAGACACATAAAATTTGATTATCTTGTATTTGTAAAGACTTGCTTTGTCAGTAAGGGAAAAGGGTCAAGTAACCTATAAAGGCAGACTTATCAGAATTACACCAGACTTCTCACCAGAGACTATGAAAGCTAGAAGATCCTGGGCAGACCCTAAGAGAAGACAAATGCCAGCCCAGGCTACTATACCCATCAAAACTCTCAATTACCGTAGATGGAGAAACCAAGATATTCCACGACAAAACTAAATTTACACAATATCTTTCCACAAATTCAGTCCTACAAAGGATAATAGATGGAAAACACCAACTCAAGGAGGGAAACTATACCCTAGAAAAAGGAAGAAAGTAATCTTTCAACAAACCCAAAAGAAGATAGCCACACAAACATAATACCACCTCTAACAACAAAAATAACAGGAAGTAACAATTGCTTTTCCTTATATCTCTTAACATCAATGGGCTCAACTCCCCAGTAAAAAAAAACATAGACTAACAGACTGGATACATAGTCAGGACCCAGCATTTTGCTGCATACAGGAAACACACTTCAGTGACAAAGACAGACACTACCTCAGAGTAAAAGGTTGGAAAACAATTTTCCAAGCAAATGGTCCCAAGAAACAAGTTGTAGTAGCCATTTTAATATCGAACAAAATCAACTCAATAGAAACAGATGTATAAAAATTGGGGTTATAGACAGATGCACTTAGCACTAATAATGAGCAGAATGCATAGAAACAAACACTTATCCAGGACTAATTTGCTATTCTGGGTCTTTTGTTGTTCCATATCAAACTGAGGATTTTCTTTCTATTTATGTGAAGAATGAGATGAGGATGTTGATTGTGATTTCATTGAATCAGTAAATTGTTTTGGTAAGAAGGTCTTTTTTCACAATGTTAATTCTACCAAGCTTGGGAGGTCTTCAAATTCTAGTATGTTTCTTTCTTTCTTTCTTTCTTTTTTTTCTACTATGTTTCTGAATCTCTTTCTTCACGCATTTAAAGTTTTCATTGTAGAGTTTTTTAACCTCTTTTGTTATGCATATTCTAAATATTTTGTTTTATTTGAGAAACTGGAAAGAGGAGTGTGTCTGTGATCTCTTTCTCAGCAGGCTTGTTACTCATATGTATTAAGACTGGTAAATTTTGTAAACCAATCATGTATTGTAACACTTTGTTAAAATTGTTGATAATTTCTACAATTTGTCTAGTCAAATTTTGGGAATATTAGGTATAAGATAATATAATTTTCAATTGAAAATAATTTGACTTAATATTTTCCCATTTGTATCCTTTCTCTTGCCTTATTGCTCCAGCTAATGCTTCAATCACATTATGGATGAGCAGTAGGGATAGTGGGCACTCCTCTCCCACTCCAGATTTTAATGGGGTTTATTAATGTTTTTATTCATTTAGGATGATATTGGCCATGAGTTTGTCATACATAATGTTTATTATGTTGGAATATGTTTCCTACAGTCCTATTTGTTCTTGGGTTTTTATTAAGAATGTATGTTGAATCTTATTGAAGACCGTTCTTTTTGCTTCCATTGAGATGATCATATGATTCCTGTATTTTTTTTGTCCATGTATTTGGTTTATTACATTTATTTCTTATATATGTTAAAAAATAAAAAAATAAAATCAATGAAAAAAATGCATCCCAAAGAGGGGAAAAAATAAGACTTGCTTTGTGACCCAGGAACTGATCTACTTTAGAGAGGGTATCATGGGTTTCTTGGAAGAATATGTATTCCATATCTGTTGGATGAAATATATATTTGCTCAGTGGCCATGGTTTCTCCTCCTCCATAGATAACGTACGTTTTCTGTTCTGCTGGCTTGGTTGTCGGGAATGGTCTTGGTTTGTACTTGTCGTTCAATGTCCTTTATCCTTTCATTAATTTTAAGCGTAATCTTCGCTGCATCTAGCAATCTGGGTGATAATAAAATAATTTAAGGGCGTGGCATTTATCACTCTATGCTTTCCTGGATTGAGGCTTGCTGAGGAGAAATCTGATGTTATTTTTATGTCTGCCTTTTAAAGGTGTGTTCTCACTCTTCCTTACCTGGTTTTACTCTTGTCCCTTCAGTTTGTATGCTTGACATTTTGACTAAGGTCTACTTTGAGGTGTTATTCTTTCATCATGTCTATTGGAGGATTCTCTCTCTCTCTCTCTCTCTCTCTCTCTCTCTGTTTTTAATGACTGTTTCTTTTATTATTTTTCTTTCATTAAATTTGAGAATATTCTGATGCCATTCCATTGAATAGATGCTCTATTCCTTTAGTTTTTTAAATTTAACCTCCTTTTTATACTTTATGGATTCTTGTATTTGTTCTATTGAACAAATTCCAGAGTTTTTGGACATATGGGCATGCTCACTTATCTCTCTATTGCTGGGTGTTGTGTCAACAAAAGATGATACCTTTGTTAATGTTTGTTTTAATTTGATATATTGCCCCATTTTGTGCTTTATTTTGTTTTTCTTTTATTGAAAATAGATTTTTTTCATAC
This sequence comes from Mus pahari, assembly GCF_900095145.1. Taxonomy (NCBI): domain Eukaryota; kingdom Metazoa; phylum Chordata; class Mammalia; order Rodentia; family Muridae; genus Mus; species Mus pahari. Next base: position 54,601,594 of record NC_034606.1, read on the forward strand.
AATATATTATGGTTATTATTGTCCACCTGCTACTCCTCCCAGCTCCTCCCTACCACACTCCCACCCTTTCTGTTCTCGTCTTAGAAAACAAACTGGCATCTATGGTGTTTTTGGAAGTTCTCAGATTTTAGTTTCTGTTTCTTTTTTTTTTTTTGCCACATTTTACGTTGCCAGCACTACCACAGCCAGCCATCTGGTGGTGGTGTACCTTACCTTCACTTTTTGTTTGTAAAGTCAGAGGTATGGATGCATCTCATTTCCCCTGTTCACATTTTTATTAAGATGAGAGGAAAACAATACCCTTAAAGATATTCCCCCATCTTTTTGTTTTAACCCATAGGATAAGCAACAATTACTGATCTTGTTTAATGAGAAGAGTTAGAAATGTAGCTACAGCTTCTTCCCATGGTGCCAGGAATTAGATGGAGCCTCTTGGTTTGCTTTTGAAGTGGCCACGATCGACTGGAATTTCACATCGCTCAGAGTTTTGCGGTGCTAAAGAGGCAGCAGTTTGGCAGTGGCTTGCTAAAGGGAAGGCTGGCACCATATTTACCCTGCTTTCTTTACCTTGCCTGCCTGCAAACAGGCTAGGAAATCTAGGAGGTGGTCATTTGGCTATCTTCTTGGCGTCAAGATTGCTGCAAATTGTTTCCAAAGACCCCTTTGAAAAAGAGCCACTTGTCAGGCAACTGGCATGACCTTGACCACCTGGACCTACTTTGGTTTTCCCTCCTCCTCCAACAGAATAAGTAATTTTCTCTGACTGTGCACACCCTTGTCCCTGTTCATGGGATTAGTTTCCAGGCTTGGTAATAGGTCTTCTGCATATGGTGCAGCCGCAAGTAATTCTTCTCACTCAGCAGCTGCTGTTCCTATGGCAACAGGTGCATTTCAATTCACAACATTATTCAACTTTTCTTCCCCTCCCTGTCTGCAATTTGGGAACAAGAGAGAGTGATGTTTTTGAGAAGGGAAGATGTTGCCATGAAAGAGATGGGGAAAGAAAAAGAATTTTTAATGATAGGAATTAATAAAATATTCAATACAAGCAGAATACTGTTTGCTTTTCAAAGGATAGTAGTGACTGGAGGGATTGTGACTTTGTGATAGGCACTTAAATATTCTAAAATCAGGAACGATCCATCCTTCAATATAGAGTAAAATGCATTATTATACTGACAAAAGCTGTTCTGAAATCAACCTCAGCAAAAGATGTGTGGAGACCAGCATTGGTTTAAGTCTCTCATATCCATCTATAAACTTTTTGTTTGTCTCCCTAAATATGACATTTTTGAGTGACCAGGAAGCATACAGAAACATGCTGTTTAGAACGAATACAGCCCAAACACGGAAGCAAGATGGGCAATATCTGTGAGATGGCATCGGTCCTGCTTGTTAACGCTCCGTTGTGCTGTCTTGAAAGCTGTATTTCACGTACAGTAACCTGGAGTGTTAGAAAAGCACTGGACATGCCTTGAATCTGTAGTCTTTCTTGCCATTTAAATCCAGAAATGCAGAGAGCCACTTTTATCCCTGTGTGTGGGAGTTGGTGAATGAGTAAGGCACGGGAAAACAAAAGTTGTTTTTCTCCATGTAGCTGGACAGGAATGAAAGGATTTTCAATATAAGCCAAGTAAGTACATAATGTTCATTGGATTTACATTTTAGAAGTTTATTGGGGAGGTAGGTGGGTTTGTTGAACAGGAATTGGTGGAGAAAACAGATAAAAGAAGAATGGAGAGTATAGACCTGCTGGGGCAGTAAGAGCCAAGGAAGAAGTAGAGAAGAAGACAAGATGGGCTTTGAAAGAGAGAGGAGGAACCGGGCGTGGTGGCGCACACCTTTAATCCCAGCACTTGGGAGGCAGAGACAGGCAGATTTCTGAGTTCAAGGCCAGCCTGGTCTACAGAGCTCCAGGACAGCCAGGGCTATACAGAGAAACNCTGTCTTGAAAAACCAACAACAACAACAACAACAACAACAACAACAACAACAACAACAACAAAACAAATAAAAAAAACCCAACCAAAACCCCAAATCAACAAACCAATCAACCAAAACCAAATAAAAAGCCCTTTAATCTCATTTGGGAAAAGGCAATTAATGAATTATTATACAAAAATGTATTTTAGTTGCCAAAGAAAAGAAAAAAGAAAAGAGAGCAAGAAAGTGGAGTGAAGAGAGGCTGTGGGTGACGGATTGTAAGGCCACGTGCATAGAGTGTAAGAGGGCTTTTAAGGATGTTTTTACTGAGTGGTGCAAACCTCCTTTGCTGACTTATCAAGGGTCTTCTGGGGGAAGAGCTATGTTAATTTTTCAGTGTTTTACAGGTTGAATATGTCCTTACAAATTATAAAGTGTAAACTTATGAAGCAAGACAACTATCAATGTTTACCTATCCACAGTAACTGCACCTACACTCACGTATCTTGAGTTAAAGTGAGAGACATCAATTCTCAGAGCCTTGGCCATCTGTCAGAATCAGCTTGAGGGGTCTGAACTTCTCATGGCATCCTTACCTCCTGTCACCGTTTGCTTCCTATTCCCGTGATAAGACTCCATGAGCAAAAACTACTTGGGGAAGACAGGATTTATTTCATTTGTACTTCCACAACACCGCTCATCAGAGGGGGATCAGGGCAGGAACTCAAGGTGGGAACGGGAGGCAGCTACTGAAGAGGAAACCACAGGGAACACTGTGCTCGTAGTGTGCTCAGTCTGCTTTCTTACACAACACCTGACTAGGGGTGGGATCACTCACAATGGTATGGGCCCTCCATCGCCAACCACTAATAATAAAAACAGAACTCCCATAGACTGGCCGTAGGCCAACCTTGTGGGAACATCTTCTCAACTGATGTTTTCTTTTCTCAAATGACTCTAGCTTGTCTCAAGTTGACAAAAAACAAAACAAAACAAAACAAACAGAAGACAATCCCCTTAAAACAAAACAATCCCCCAAACAACCAACATACTTCCTTAATCTTAACATGTTGCCTTTCTGATCCTTCTAAAACAGATATTAGTGCCAAAGCAGAGGCTAAATTCTAGTCTTTTATGTAATACAATGTGGATTTATGTCTACATATGGGGTAACAGAACCTATATCTTAGAAATAGCTTTTTGATCTTTCTACACCTCTAGTTTCTCTGACAGTTTCCAATGTCGTCAAGGCAGAACCTTGATCACTAAAACTTCTTGTTCTTAGTCAATGACCTGGGTGTCAAATGGATCCAGAATGAGCCTGTGTGGTGGAAACATCTAAGAAATCGGAATTTGGTGGTAAGTACCGTTTGAGCTACTGGCAGCATGACTCCATGAAGGCAGAGATTAAGAGAAGAAAAGGGAATTCATGTGGAGAAACATAGAGACAGAATAGAGTAAGGAGGTCACCAGGTTCCTGGTATATTTGGCCTGACCTATTCATGTCTCTTATGAGGCCAAGGATATGTTTGATAGAGTGAAGTATGGTGAGGTAGGAGGGGAGCCTCGGTGGGCCCATGCTGAGGCATCCATTCTCCCTGAGGTACCAGTCACAGGAACAGATAAGAGTTTATTTAGGGCATGGAAAGGGGAGTTGAGAAGGAAGGGGGGAGGGAGGGAGGGAGGGAGGGAGGGAGGGAGAGAGAGAGAGAGAGAGAGAGAGAGAGAGAGAGAGAGAGAGAGAGAGAGAGAGAGAAGGGTCAACCTTTTATCCTAGTCACATCTCTAACAGGAACAGGTAGAGAGAGGGGGAGGGGGATGAGGAGAGAGGGAGAAGGGGCAGGCAGAGAGTAAGAGAGCAAGGAGGAGGCAATCAGCCCCCCTTTACAGTAAGCCAGGTATACCTGGCTGTTGCTAGGTAACTGTGGGGCAGAGCCTAGAAGGGATGCTAAGGAGGCTAGTCTTCATTTTCTTGTTCTTTTTTTTTTCTTTTCAAAATTCTCTAGTCCAATGAATTCACCCAATTTTTACCCTTGGATGAACAGATTTTATTTGCTGAAATTAATATTCTTTAATAGCTACTTGAGAAATCTCTGAAAAAGGAGCAAATTTAACAGAGGGTGCTTCGCTGTTAACCTTGACCGCTACTATGAACACGAGGAGGAAGAAGAGGCTTGCAGGGAGGTCCATAACTGAGATGGAGGGTGGGCGCAAACTGAACAGGAGCAGAATTAAAAGCTCCCTTTGTGGCAGAGCTTTAGTGTCCTCAACTGAAATTCATTGGGCCCTGTTGAATGTGGACACAAGCATGGCCCAGCCTGGGTAGAAAGAGGTCAGGCATTCATCGAACATTTCTGCTGTGTCATTTTGAATAAAACTGGGCCAAGCAGCAATGAATGTTCTGATGCCATTATGAAACATAATGAAACTGTTGGCCACAGACAGAAAAAATGGCAAAACCATTACTGGGTTGACTGTAGTGAACTGCAAACAACGATTCCTGCGAACGGTTTTGTTACTTGAAGGAAAAGCCGAAGCCCATCACAAAGAATGTTTCCCTGTATGCTTGAAAAGAACAGGTTTACCTCCTGGTGTCCTACCAGGGCCCTACCAGGTTTCCAAACCCTGAAAACAACCTGCCCAAGTGACCTCAAGTCGGGCGGGGGGAGCTTCTGCAGAGCTCACTCTTTTTACGGATGGAAAAATGTCAGGGCTCACTTATGTGATGAAAAGGAAACCCAAACAAAGCACAGGTAGCATTCGAAAGAAACTGTCTTCTATGCTTTTGGCCAAATAAAGGAAGAAGGGAGAGGCATAGCTCTCCTTTTGATCTTTAGCAGATGGAAGGGTCGGTCATGTGGGAAAGTGGAGCCACAAAGGTAGTTCCTCATGTTGCAGCTTTCTATGGTTCCTTCTTGAGTCTTCCTCCCTATCCATCCCCTTCCTTCTTCCTTAGGCTTTTTAAAAAAATGTAAGTGAAAAAACATGACATTCTACCAATACAAAGACTTCTTACCTAGCAGCACGTTTTAAGGAAAGCCCGCTTTTCACATACGGAGATCAAATTGGTAAATAGAAAATCAAAGCAGCTTAGGCTATGAGACTTCTACAACCGACAGTTCTCTTTATGAATATTTGTGCACATTGCTTTATAAAGCAGATTTTAGGAGAGATGTAGTTAACTATCATTTTTTTTGTAAATATTCCTAGGGAAGAGTTAACATTTATTGATAGTACCTTTTATTTAGAAAGACCCTCTTTGTAAGCAACTCTCAAACTTCATGCTGTGCACTTACATAATACAAGAAAAAGCCTTAATTCTAGCAAATTAAACTTCAACTTCTATGCTATTGGAGGGCACAGACCTTTAGCTAAAGTAACTGATGGCTTTGACAACACTGTTGCCCTTGGTTTTGCAGTGTGAATCTGAGTGTCTGATAAAAGTGAACTATATATCATATATATATATATATATATATATATATATATATATGTATATGGTGAATAATGATAACCAGAAAACACAATATTTTAAGCAAAATATGCAATTCTACAGGAACTTTGCTGACATAGTTCTCAAACTTCATTTTCTCTTGCTTCATCCCTGAGCTATAGATGCCAAACTGAGATTTCTACCTATATATGTACTCGGTTTTGGTTGGGGAAAATAATTCACTGTGATAGATAACTTTTTGAGCTGAGAGGAAGTCAGAAGAGAAGATGAATATGAAAATATTAAAAAATGTATGAAATAAAATTAGTATATAGGTGACACATAGTGGAAAATAGGTATGGATTCTCTTTTTATTGTGAACTTTTGAGGCCACACAACATTAGATTTTAATGAGTTTTCTCATTTTTAATTGTGTCTTCTATTGTCATTACTTTAATTAACATGAGAGACAAAGCCAACATGATTTCTATTATCTTGTTAATATCAAGGAAAAAGGCCAGTTACCCAATAATTGCAATATGTATTGACACTGGTAAAAAATATCAGACCTTTCTACACTTTTTATTGAATATATATATTTTTTCAAATAATATATTCTGATTATGTTTCATCCACTCTCAAGTCTGCCCAGATTCTCCCTACCTTCCCACCCACCCAATTCTACATACCTTTTTGCTCTTTCTCATTTGAAAACAAGCAGGCATGTAAAAACCAAACCAAACCAAACCAAACCAAACCAAACCAAACCAAACCAAACCAAATGAAACCAAACCAAACCAAACCAAACCAAACCAAACCAAACCAAACCAAACCCTCCAAAACAAACAAATGGGAGGGAGAGAGGTGCGAGGAGACTTCTGATGAGTTTTCTTTTGGGACTGAACATTCGTACACCACTTCTGGTTTGGAAAATTTAATACTTTTTAAGAAGTGTATGATTTAAACAACAGATACATATTAGACAGTATAGAAATCAGACAGTAGAAAAATAGAAACTACTATATTTCTTTTGAATATGAGAATAAGACTATATATATATATATATATATATATATATATATATATATATATATGCAACACAATCTCTTCCTGCCCGTTTAAGGATTAGCTTTTATCTTTATTTGTCAAAATGTTTCCTTAGATTTAAGTGACATACAGTGATGAATTTGAACTAGAATTTATAGTGTTTAAAATTTAAAAATATTTGATTTGAATAAAAATAAAGTTTTCTTATAAAAAAAAAAAAACGAACAAAACCCCTACCAAAAAACCAGACTAGGAGAAAACAAATAAACGAACAGGAAAACTAAGAGCCAAAGAAAAGTCATAAGAAACACAGATGTGTTCACTCTCAATCCTTTGGTAGCATGCAGAGTTCCTTCCAGTACCCTGAACACCAGTCAGTGGGTAGAGGGCTCTAGGGAGATACCAGTTTCTTCACACTCAGTGAGTTGTGAAGGTGTTGTGTTCAGGATTAGGGCTTTACCGTCAGCTTGTGGAAATCAACCAATGGCTTTGGCAATAGCCTAGGTTGTTTGGGAGTTTCCACAGGGTCCCCTTTGGCCAATGACTTGATTACATATATTCCATTCCTGGTACTGAAGTCTTCATTTGGTGATGAGAGATGTCCAGGTGGGGTTTCATCTTCCTTGGTATTTCGTGATTCCACTTAGATATACATACTTTACATATGTATATATTTTAGCAAGTTTCTACTGTGCTAGGCTCCCATTCCTTAAATGGTCCTTAGTTTTAACTGTTCCATCCCATATTCCCTTTCTCAGTTCTTCTTCTCCCTGCTTTCCCATCTGACTCTCCCATTCTATTTCCTCTCTTATCCATCCATAGCTACGTATTCTATTTGCCTTTTCTAAGGTAATCTATACCTAACTGCTGTGGCCATATAGATTGTAGTCTGCTTATCAATGACTTAACAACTAACATCCACAAATAAGTGAATATATGCCATATTTGCCTTTTTGGGTCTGGATCACCTCACCCAGGATGATTTTCTTCTATCTCCATCAATTTACCTGTGATTTTAAATGTTTGAATCCGTAAAAAAAAACAGCTGAGTAATATTCCATTGTATAAATGTACCACATTTTCTTTATCTATGTGCCTATCAACAGACATCTAGTCTGTTTCTAATTTCTGGCTCTTATGAGTAGAGCAGCAATGAACATGGATGAGCAAGTGTCTTTTCAGTGGGACGTAGAGTCTTTCAGGTATATGTCCAAGAGTGGTACAGGTAGATCTTTAGGTAGATCAATTTTCAGCTTCCCAAGGAACTTGCACACTGATTTCCATAGTGGCTGTACAAGTTTGCACTTCCACCAGCAAAGCATGATTGTCCCCTCGCTCCATACTCCCACCAGCATGAGCTATCATTTGTTTTATTGATCTTGGCCAGTCTGACCAATGTAATATGAAATCTCAAAATAGTTTTGATCTGTACACACCCAATGACTAAAGATGCTGAAGTACTTTAAGTACTTCTCAGCTATTATTGTTTTCTCTTTTAAGAATTCTCTGTTTTATCATCAGATGCTACTACAAAAGGCTATACTCAACAAAACTGGAAAACCTGGATGAAATGGACAAATTCTTAGACAGATACCAGGTACCAAAGTTAAATCAGGATCAGATTAACGATCTAAACAGTCCCATTTCCTCTAAAGAAATAGAAGCAGTCATCAATAGTCTCGCAACCAAAAAAA
>NC_034606.1:54609701-54630226 GCF_900095145.1 Mus pahari
AGCCATCATTGGGAAGAGAGGCCCCTTGGTCTTGCAAACTTTATATGACCCAGCACAGGGCAATGCCAGGGCCAAGAAGTGGGAGTGGTTGGGTAGGGGAGCAGGGGCAGCGGTAGGGCATAGGGAACTTTCGGGATAGCATTTGAAATGTAAATAAAGAAAATATCTAATATAAAATTTAAAGAAAAACCAAGAATTCTCTGTTTTGATCTGTACCCCAGTTTAATTGGGTTTTCTCAATGTTCATGTTTGTTTTTCATCTTATTTATTTTTTTAGTGTTTTTTTATTTATATCTTTTAGATATCATTCCTCTATTAGATGTGTAGTCAATAAAAATCTTTCCCCATTCAGTAGCCCACCTCTTTGTCCAAATTGCGGTGTCCTTTGCTATACAGAAACTTTGTTTGGGAACACAAAAAAAAACCCAGGATTGTGAAAATAATCTCGAATAATAGAAAGAACTGCTGCGTGTATCATCAGCCGCAATTGCAAGTTTTACTACCGAGTGATAATCATAAAATCAGCAGGGTAGTGGCATAAAAACAGATACGTAGATCAATGAAATAAAATTGAAGAGCCAGACACATGTATGGATATCTGATTTCTGATAAAGAAGGCAGAATTACACACTCAAAACACCACCACCACCACCACACCACCACCACCAGCAGCAGCAAAACCCACAGCATCTTCAAAAAATGGATCTGGTCAACAAGATGGCTGCAGGTAGAAAAATTCCAACAGGTCCATTCTTATCACCCTGCACAACCCCCTTTTTTTTTCCACAGTTGCTTTTAGTCAAGGTGCTTTATTGTAGCAATAGGAACCCTAACTAAGACACCTCATACCACAGTTTCTAACTAGGATATTGCAGTTTCCATCACTGATGGCTTGAAATCATTTCCCTAAAATGCTAAAATTGCTACTTGTTAGAAGTACCATACACTGGTTGCATTCAATACTAAAAGATCTTATTCTATCAAGTGCTCTATTACAGAGTGGTATGAAACTAGGGTAAATAGGAAGAGAAGACACCACTTCAAAGTCAGGATGATGAAAGCAACAGACTTGATAAGGTCAATGAGACACACTATCTCTTGTTACAACTGTTCAACAGTTTCTGATTCTTAAGGAGATTTGAAAACTAGTGGTAGAACATTTTTATGTAGGCCTAAGGTTTGTTGGAAGAATGTTTACATAGGGTATAAAACCTTTATGATTATCATTTTATTGCATAAGTTCCATTGATTATGTCCTAGCTCAAGTTTTGCCAACTTGACACAAGTTAGAGTCATTTGGGAAGAGGAAAACTCAATTGAGAAACTACGTACATAAGACAGGCTTGTGGACAAGTGAGTTTTATATTTTCTTGATTGATGATTGGTGTTGAGTGGTGTCATCCCTGGGCATGTGGTACTGGATTATATAAGAAAGCAGACTGAGCAAGCCATGAGGAACAAGGCAGTAAGCCAAATTCTTCCATGGCCTCTGCTTCAGTTCCTGTTTTCAGGTTCCTGCCTTGAGTTCCTGACCTCAGTCCCATCAATGAAACTGGAAGTGATCTTTCAAGTTGTTTTTGATCATGGTGTTTTATCATAACAATGAAAAACCTAACTAAGCTATCTCTCACTCAGCATTTTCATTGTCTTTGTATGTTCCTATAAAATAATAAAAAATAAATTTAAGCATTGTTTTACAAAGATAGTCCTCAAATCATTATTTCAATACCGTGCCCAGAAGAGACAGATGGAACACAAAGTATCTTTTTCTGGTGTTGGACCTTAGTGATGATTATTTCTGTGTGGGTGTTTTCCATAATAGTACCTCCTAGGCTTGCACTAGAACTATTTTGCTTCCTTCATCTGATCTCAATATCAGAATTTGCCAGATGGCAGACCATAAGTAGAGGTTCAGATGAGGATAATACTACTATGAAAAATTATATATTTTTCTCACTTACTGTATTCTAATGCCTTGAATGTTACATAGCCACCTATCTTTCCTAACAGTAGGGATAGGAAGGCATTCCAGTAGTGGACATCAATTATCAAGTTGCCTGTCTTTATCTAAGAAGAGCAATTTCATAGAGTAAGCATAAGGAGATGATTTAGCTACTCATCTATTGCTGTGAAAAGATGTTATAACCAAGGCAACTTATAAAAGAAAGTATTTAACTGGGGGCTTGCTTACAGTTTCAGTGGGTTGGTCTATGATCATCATGGCTAGTAACATGGAAGGAGACAGGCAGGCATGGTGCTGGAGCAGTAGCTGAGAGCTTACATCCTGATTGGCAAGTTGGAGGCAGGGAAGAGAGCTAACTGGAAATGGCGTGAGCTTTTGAAATCTCAAAGCCCACCCCCAGTGACGAGACTCCTCCAACATAATCACACCTCCTAATTCTTCCTAAACTGTCCACCAATTGGGAACCAGATTATGGGGGGAGGGCATTCATATTCAAACTACCACAAGAGATCTGTTACTTTTCCCGCTGCTTTGTAGGTAGGGAACTGAGGCATGGAATTGCTCCCTACCCACTCAAGGATGCATGGCCGATTGATAACAAGAACTGGTACGTCAACCCAGGTTTTGTGTTGCCATAGTTCACATTTTCTATTGTGATTACTTTGGATTTCTTAAGTGGTTCTCGGTTGACAATCCCTTTGTTTTCATCTTTCTGGAGTCTGCATAAACTGATATGTTCAGAAGCCAAGGTTAGTGAATCTCTCCGTGTTTCAGGCTCATCAGGAAATCTCTTCTCTTCCATGTTGTCCTCAGGGAGTTGGTCAGATAAGTGTAAAATGTTTGGTTCAAGTGTGAAAGAAGAGATTTTTTTTTTTAAAAAAGACTTACAATAAATGTTTCTAAGTAAAAGTCTCACCGGCAGGTCAAATACTTGATTTCTGAGTTGGAAGAAAATAAGTTTATTCTGACTGATTTAAAACTACTAAATCATTAAAAATTGTTACTTTGAGAATGTACATTTTTCAGAACAACACTTACAATTGCCAAGCATTTGTTATTATATTAATCTTTGCACACTGAAAATTAGAAATATTTATAGACTTTTAAAAGTATTTAAAGATATTAGATTGCATATTAGTTTTCATGATAAGATTGAATAGTATTCATGGACACTTGGTGTACTTTTCTTTCTCTTAAATTGAATCTCAGTTTGGGGTTAGCCTAGGTTTCATACCCACCTTTTGTCACAAACAAACAAGCAAACAAATGTAACCAACCAAACAACCAACTAAGCAAGAAAACAGGATGGAGGGGCTGGGTATATGATTCAGCAGTTAAGAGCAATGGCTGCTCTTCCAGAGGAACTAGATGTGACTCCCAAGGGCCATATATCCCTCACAACCACCTTATCTGTTGTTGTTGGTTGGTTAGCTTGAAGTCTACTGAGAGGCAATTTCTTGATCACTATTAAATCAACATCCTCAGAGTGATGGGGCCATGAACACATTTGACTTTTCTGTAGATCATGTGATGGTTGTATATGCTTGGCTCAGGGAGTGGCACTCTTAGAAGGTGTGGCCTTGTTGAAGTTGGTGTATCACTGTGAGGGTGGGCTTTAAGGCCCTCATCCTAGCTGCCTGGAAGTCAGTCTTCTACTAGCAGCCTTAGATGAAGATGTAGAACTCTCAGCTCCTCCTGCACCATGCCTGCCTAGATGCTGCCATGTTCCTGCCTTGATGACAATGGACTGAACCTCTGAACCTGTAAGCCAGCCCCAATTGAATGTTGTCTTTTATAAGACTTGCCTTGGCCATGGTGTCTGTTCACAGCAGTAAAACCCTAATTAAGATAGATCTATAAGCTGTGTTGATTCTTCTACATCTTGGTTTAAACAAGCCTGTTGCAACATGGGCTATTGAAAGTCCCCGAGAAACAATGATTGTGGCATATATTTTTTCTAAGTGGCAGAACATAAACATTTTAATGTCTCAATTTCTGTTTGACAAGTAAGATAGTAATCCAAGTGGAAGAAAAAAAAATATCTAAGGAGTAATTTGTTTCAGAAAGGCAAAAGAGGGCTGGAGAGTAGGCTCAGTGGTTATGGTAGTTAATAATGAGAGATGGAGTTTAGATCGCATCACAATCATTGGGCAGTTCAAAAATATCTGAACTGTAGTTGCAAGGTTTAAGGGACCCTGCTGTGAATTCCAGGGGGCACCTTCACTAGATGTTGAGATATTACAACTGAAAAACCACACACCTTGGTGATACAAACATAGAGAAATCAAATGGCAACTGGGTTGGAAGTTTTGCTCATGCTAATCAGCTTTCGAGCGGCCAGAAGTTGCTATGCAGGCTGCTTGGGAAGAGTTATTATCAATAGCCTTACTCACCTGTGGGCCCTGGGAGTGACAATGTCTACCCACCAGGCAAGAAGAATCACTGGTGCAGCAGTGAAATGCAGTTCATGGGGGTGTGATGGTTTGAGTAAGAACGGCCTTCGTAGGCTCATACATATCTGAATTCTTGGTCACTAGGGGTTGGCACTCTTTGAAAGGATTAGGGGGTGCAGCCTTGTTGAAGGAAATGTGTCACTAGGTGTGGGTTTTGAGGTTTTCAAAAGCCCAAGCTAGACTCAGTGGTGGTTTTTTTTCTTCTTCCTGCTGCCTGTGGCTCTGGATGTAGAACTCTCAGCTACTTTTCCGGCACCATGTCTGCCTGCCATCATGCTACCTGCCATGATGAAAATGGATGGAACCTCGGAGACTGCCAGCAAGCTCTAAATAAAGGCGCTCTTTTCTAAGAGCTGCCACAGTCACGGCGTCTCTTCACAGGAATAGAACACTGACTAAGACAGGATGGAACTGACCACTTTCTGATCATATTTGATGTTCTCTGCACAGAAGGGATGGATAAATCTGGCAGTTTAAATACAGCCAAAAGCCTATAGTTAGGGATGTCATGGACTTTAGTAAAAAAGTTATATCATAAAAACTGTTGGATTTGTGTGTATGTGTGTGTGTGCGTGCATGCACATGTGCATGCACATGTGAGTGCGCATGTACATGTGCATGCATGTGTGCACACATATGTGTTTGGAGATAAGGCATAATGTAGCCATGGTTGTCCTTGATCTCACTATGTAGCTAATTGATAATCTTGAACTTTTATTGGTTTTTCTGCAGGAATAATCTCCTGGTTATTGGAATTAAAGATGTGTACCACCATGCCTGGCAGAATTATTATTATTGCTTTTTAAAATATTTCTTTCTCCAACAGTAGTAAACGACCATCCTGTTTATGCTTCTCAAAGCACTATTTAGTAACATTTTTATCCTTATGGAGAGATTATTTTATAAATGAGCTAAGAAATATTTTATATACTATTTTAGTGCTTTTCAAAAATAGCCAGATTATGTAAAATGACACAAGATGTTACAGATATTGTGAGCCAAATGGAGCTGCTGATCATTTTACTCTATGGTGATAAGGAGTATCTGGTGGGGAAAAACTCAGGGTGTGGAGCTCTTAGATGGGCTTGAAAGTATTACCCCCCACACAAAATAAGGCCGGGCAGTGGTGGCGCACACCTTTAATCCCAGCACTTGGGAGGCAGAGGCAGGCACATTTCTGAGTTCGAGGCCAGCCTGGTCTACAGAGTGAGTTCCAGGACAGCCAGGGCCACACAGAGAAACCCTGTCTGGAAAAAAACAAAAACCAAAAAACACTCCCCCCTCCCCCCAAAAAAAGAAAGAAAGTATTACACCAGTATCAAAAGATAAACTTGTGGAACCAAGACAGACTAAATTTTTATAGATTTTTTTTTCCTCTTGCAGGAGGTGACTAGTGTCAAGAGGGGTAATGGGAAGGTTTGCATTTTCACTTAAATAGTGAGTAAGATGTATGAATGAATATTCCTGCAGACAAATCCACCAAAATTATGTGAGAGTTTCCATAATAATAAATGACAAATTCACGAAGAAATGAATATGTTTGAATTATATACCTGTAGCATTAAAAAACAAGTTCTCAGAAAGGAACTGGGACCCAGAACATTGCTTTGTCCATGAAGGCTGTTGCTGGCCTTTGTTTAGCAAGCATTGCAGCAAGCTGTGGCAGACGCAGCGGCAGGATCCGGAATCTGAGAGATCACGTCTTCAACCACAAGGACAAAGCAGAGGAAACAAGTATGGAGTGGAAGGAGGCTATAAACTCTTACACCTGCTGCAAGGGAGATGCTGCCTCCAGTAACGCTCCATCTCCCCATATCTCTCCAAATAGTACTGCCAACTGGAGACCAGGTAAGCGTTCAAATACCTGAGCTACTAGGGGAATTCTCATTCAAGCCATCACAGTTGTGCTTTGGTTTGTTTTCAATTGGTTCAAGTTTTATCCTCATTTTAAGTTGCATTTTTTTTCAGTTTCTGTATATGCCTTCTTTTGTTTTTTTTTTTTGTTTTTTGATGTCAGACATTTTGATTTTTATATTGCTGCCTGGGAATGCATTTTTTTTAAAAATTACTCATTCCATTCATTTACATCTCAAATGATATCCCACTTCCCGGTTATCCCTCCACCAAACCCCCATCCCACATCTGCCCTCCTTCCTCCCTTTTGCCTGTGTGAGAGTGCTCCCACACCCACCCACACTCTCCCACCTCATTGCTCCAGCATCCAATCTCCCTGAGACCAAGGGCCTCCCCCCACCCCCGTTGCTGTTGGGCAAGGCCATCCTCTGCTACATATGTATCTGGAGCCACGGATCCCTCCAGGTACACTCCTAGGTTGGTGGTCTAGACTTTGGGAGAACTGGGTAGTCAGTCCAGCCTATGTTGTTCTCCTAATGGGGCTGCACCTGGAATATTTTTGTTTCTTTAGTATTATACTCTTTTCCTGGATGCAGTTAACTATCTTGAAGACCATGCGACGCTGTTGGGTCTTGTCCTTCACATCTGGCAGTATTGTGGCTATAACTAGAGCTAGTCTCCACAACTAAGGCAAAGCCCTGTGCTAAGCCCCAGAGATGGAATGTGAATTAAGCAAAACATGGTCCTTGTCATCAAAATAAATGTGCAGCCCAGCAAGAGGGAAAGCAGAGAGAACAGGAAATCAAAATTACATAAAAGCACGAAACTGCTGTTTCGGACATAACAAGGAGCCATCTAGTTTGAGTGAGGTGAGAGGTAGTAGGTGTTCCAAGCAGGAAAAATAAAGTTAAGAAGGAACTAAAAGCTGGAGTGTGCGCTGTGGTCTCAGAGAGCTTAGAGAGTGCACATGGTGAGAGTTCAGAATAGGTTCTAACAACCAAGGACAAGCAGGTAGCCCACAGGGAGCCCAGTAAACGGTGAGAGGATTATCACACTTTTTCAGTGATCACTGGAGATTGCTAAGCAAAATGGAATTTCATTAGAATTGCTACTGATGCCTACAGTGCTATTTTCTACTTTCCAATAAATGCATGTGTATTTATGTATATTATATTTCACTTGAAAAAGAATTTTGATATATCTAAAATACTTACTTGTAAAACAGTATATAAAATTAGCATATTTACATGTCCAGGGAACGTCTTGAAAATACAAGGAAGTGAACCGTGTCGATGTCAAAATCAAGACTTCATGCTGTAGAAAAGGAGAGATAGATTAAACAGATAAACAGAGAACACACATGATAATCTTGAAGTATGTCGAAGTTCGTTTAATTTTTTTTTAAAGTACACTCAAACTCTTGTCTTCATTTTAGCTAGTCTTTATGTCTTCTGGTTCACGCTACACCACCAGCAAATTCATTAAACCCCCTCGAGCAGCAATACAACTAAAATATGTATGATTTTTACCTCCCAGAATTATTCTTCACAAGATTTGTTTTCAGAGGCAAAAACAAAAAATATTTTGACATATGACATTACCTCAAGCATATATCCCCAGTCACCATTGATTAATACTAAAATGTTTCTGCCATGCCGAAAACAAAGACAAATGAAAGAACACAGATTCCCCTGAGGGGCAAACAAGATAGAAAGAGGGGGAGAAAGCAGGCATCCTGAAGCCATGACAAACTGCGTGCTAAACGACAGCAACTCGTTCACCCTTTAGAGCTTTCAACTGTGTCACAAAATTGCTAATATGAGATCTTACCCTCAAGTAGTCTTTGCATATGTGCACTCAGTGCTATGAATTGCCTCTTAGAACTGTCTTCACTGTGTCCTATATGTTTGGGGATGTTGTTGGCATTTTCATTCAGTTCTAAAAAGTTCTGAATTTCCTTCTTTTTTTTTAAAAAAAAAAACTTTTTTATTTTTATTAATTATATGTAAGTACTCTAGCTGTCTTCAGACACTCCAGAAGAGGGCATCAGATCTTGTTACAGATGGTTATGGATGGTTATGAGCCACCTTATGGTTACTGGGATTTGAACTCAGGACCTTTGGAAGAGCAGTCGGGTGCTCTTACCCACTGAGCCATCTCACCAGCCCCCTGAATTTCTTTCTTGATTTCCATCTCCCCACCCATTTCTTTTCATTCAGTAGTGAGTAGGGAGAATCTGTTTTGTATGATGTTTCTCTGTCCTTCCTCACCTGCCTAAGGCATTCTGTGATTGGTTTCATAAAGAGATGAATGGCCAATGGTGAGGCAGGAGAGGATAGGAGGGACTTGTGGGCAGAGAGAGGAACTCTGGGAATGAGTCAGAGTCTTGCCGTCCGGAAGGAGAAGAGGCTGTCATCCAGGGACTGAGGAGAGGCAGTGAGCCACAGGGCAGAAGGTAGACTGGCATAAATGGGTTGCATTGGAGGAGCTGGTTAGGAACAAGCCTAAGCAACGGCCTCAAGCATTGATAATTATCGAAAAGTCTCCGTGTCATTGTTAGAAGCTGGCGTCTTAGGGATAGTGTAGTTTCAAGTGACTTATTTAGTTTCCATTAGTTTTATACTTTATGTTGTTGTTGATATCCAGCTTTAATTCATGGTAATCAGATAGGATTCAGGGTGTTATTTCAGTTTTTTATTTTATTTTATTTTATTTTTTTATAGAACTTGAGACTTGATTTGTGGCCAAGTATGCGGCCAATTTTGGAGAAATGTTCATGAGCTACTGAGAACAAAGTGTGTTTAGGTCAATTTTTTTTTTTAGTGTATCTGCTAGGTTCATTTGATTTATAATATTTTAACTACAGCATTTCTCTGTTTTGTTTTTGTCTGGATGACCTGTCTGTTGGTGGGAGTTGGTTACTGAAAACACCCACACTCACTGTAAGAGTGTAAATACTTGATTTTAGCTGGATTAGTGTTTCTATTATGAACTTTGGTGTCCTTATATTTGGTGGATAAATGTTTAGAACTGCAAAATCCTCTTGTTGGGTTTCTATTTTGATGAGTTTGTAGTGTCCTTCACTATCTCTTCTTGTTAGCTTTGGTATGAAGTCCTATTTTGTCATGTATTAATTTAGAGCTAAGTGTGCATACTCCTTAGGTCATTTTCTTGGAATACCATTTCTATCCTATCCTTTTTATCTTGAGGCGATGTCTATCTTTAATGGCAAAGCGTGTTTCTTAAGCCGCAGTAGAACGTTGGATCTGTTCTGTTTTTCTGTGTTGTTTTATTGGTATTGTCGAGACCATTGGTATTGAAAGTTATCAATGAGCAGTGTTTATTTTTGGTAGGGTGTGAGTTTTCCTCTCTCTTTTTCTTTACTGATTATTTATTCCTTCTGTCCTTTTGCATGTGGTTAACATCTTCAGGCTGATGATTTCTTTCTAGAGCCATCTGTAACACTAGGTTGGTAGACAGACACTGCTTGTATTTGGTTTTTATTGTGGAATGTTTTTCTCCTCTGTCAATTGTGATCGATGGTTTTGCTAGGTATAGTACTTTGGTCTGGCATCTTTATGTCTTGAAATTAGGTGTTATTCTGATGAGTCTGTCTTTATACGTTATTTGGTGTTTTTTTCTTACAGCTTTTAATATTCTTTCCTTGTTCTGTACTTTTAGTGTTTTGAATATTATGTCTCATGGGGAATTTCTTCTCTGGTGCTATTTGTTTTTCTATGGTTGTGGTACTTTGATAGGCATCTCCTTCTTTTTGTTGGGGACAATTTTCTTCTATGAATACACTGAAAATATTTTCTCTATCTTCACTTGGGCTTTTTCTTCCTCTACTCTTCCTATTTGTATATTTAGTTTTTTCATAGTGTCCTAGATTTTCTAGATGTTTTGTGCCTGGATTTTTAAAAAAAAGACTTAACACTTTCTTTAAGTGAGGTATTCATTTCTTCCACTTTGTCTTTGAGGCCTGAGCTTCTCTTTTCCATGTCTTGGACTCTCTTGGTGAGAACCACCTGAGGTTTCTGTTTGACTTCCTACATTTTCACTTCCAGTTTTGTTCTGTTTAAGTATTGTTTAATGATTTTATTTTTGATTTCATGTCTTAAACTTTTTAGTTATTTTATTCCACTGTTTGTATTTCCACAGACTTATGTGATTCACTTATATCCTCTTTAAAATACATGTACGTATGTACATGTATTTTAAAGAGGATATAAGTGAATCACATAAAAATTCTGAAGTTTTTGTCTTGTGCTTCACATATATTGCATTTCTCATGGCCTATTTTAGTTGGGTTACTGAGTTCTGGTGGAGGTATATTGTTTTGGTTATTGACATTTGTCTTTTTGCACTAGTAACTAGTCAAGTCATGAGGATTGAGGTGTTGATGTCTGATAGTGTCTTTGTTAGATGAGTGTTCTGTTCCTTGGTTTCTGTTGCCCTCCCTAGACCTTAGGAAAAGGTAGTTTCAGTAGGTTATCTGGTGGAAAGTGCTTCTGCTGGTCAGTGGGTGGAAGAAAAGATTAGAAATGCCCTAGGATAAAAGGTTGAGAGTGGCTGTGGGAAAGAGCTAAGAGAATCCTGATCACACCAAGAGGTGGGTCCCCAGGGAGTGGGTGGTGTGGTGAGAGGAAACGTATGCTAGTAGGTTGCAGGAAGACGAAGAATATGTCTGAAGAGACAAGGATAAATCGACTAGGTGAGTCCCTGGTTTGTATTAAGAGTTGTGTTCTAAAGTGAATGGAGGTGAGGAGGGAGGAGGGGAGCCTTCAAGTTGGCCATTGTAGGACTGGGGTGAGAGATGAGATTGTAAAAGAGGACAGGTAGAATAGAATGAATTGAGAGTCATAGGTAGAAAATGTTTCTTGTTATTGATGGCTGTGTTAGGGTTTCTATTGCTGCAATAAACACCATGGCCCAAAATCAAGGGTTTATTTGGTTACACTCCCACATTGTAGTCACCATTGAAGGGATTAAGGACAGGAACTCAAACAGAGCAGGTGTTGGTGCAGGGGCCATGGAGGGATGCTATTTATTGGCTTGCTTCTCACAGCTTTCTCAACCTGCATTATTATAGAACCTAGGACACCAGCCCAGGGATAGCACAACCCAGAGTGGGATGAGCCTTTCCTCCTCCATAACTAAGAAGTGTCCTACAGGTGGGTCTCAGAGAGGTATTTTCTCAACTGATGTTTTATCTTTTCAGATGACTCTAGCTTGTGTCAAGTTGACACGAGACTAGCAAGGACAGTAGAAAAACCAAAGGAATGGGAATGAACTAGAGGAAATGGTTGAGAGGTTCATCAGATTCCCCAAGGAGTGGAGGTAGGGGGAGACGTGGAATTCCTACAAGCAGAGTGCTACAGGATGAGACAGGTAAGTTTGTAATAGAGGACAGGAAGGACAGTGAAGATGGCCTAAGTCCCAGCCTGGTGTGGTCACTGGGGATCCCAGAGAGGAAGAGTTTCTAGGCATATGTGGCTGACACAAAGGGATGGGACTAGGTTAGCTCTGATTATTTAATGTAGCTACTTAGAGCTATCAATTTCCCTTGTACAACTTCATCCACCGTGTCTCAGAGGCTTTGCTGTGTTGTGTTCTCATTTTAACTTAGTTCCAGGAAGACTTTTTTTTTTTTTTTAAATTCATCCATCATCAGAAATTGTTTGTTTTATATGTGTGAGTTTATATATGATCAGGAGGTTTTTTTTGTTAAGTTTTATTGCATTTTGGCCAGATAGGATACACAGAGTAGTTTCAATCCTTTTGAATTTTTAAAGACTTATATTTTGTCCCAGGGTATGATTGCTTTTAGGAAAATGTCCATGTGCTGATGAGTAGAATGTGTATTTTTTGGTGTTTGGATAGAATAGTCTGTAGATACCTATTATGTCCATTTGATGTGTGATGTCAATTGATTCTGATTTTCTCTATTTTTTTTTGTCCAGCTGACCTGTCTATTGGATAAAGTGGGTATTGAAATCACCTCCTATTTGTGGATTGATGTCATTAACATTTTTTCACTTGACTTTTTCATTTTCCATACTGGGATAATTATATTTCTGCATGGTGAGAACACATATGAGGTCTTCCAGGGGAAGATCTAAGCTCTCTTATCTTTCTCTATTATGATTTATAATTATTGTGAATAAAATACACTAATATGAGGAAACTTTAAAACTCCACACTACATGTAAGGAAAGCATTTTCAAATATTGTATGGTAGAGTTACATTGCAAATGTACATTACTATTGTCAAGTGCTTTAATGGTTAACTTGATTAATACAGTGTTGGGTTTAGAATTACAGTGAGTTATAAGCTTTAAACAGGACAGAAATGTTGATCTTTCCAAGCTAACAGGTAGAGCAGTAAAGGATTTTTCATTACAAGTGAGCCATCTCCACAGGATTTCAAGATTAGAGCATCAATAAAATTGTGTACAAAGCTATAAAATATGGCTCTTTGGAGATACACACTTTTCCAGAAATCAATTTTGCCCCACCACATGCCTCTAAATCATATTATAAAAGGTAAAATCCTAGGGTTTGAGGGGAACAGAGGAGGACATTTATTCAACTAATCTGTCTGCTGAAAGGACCGTAAATAATCCTATTTGAGATAGGATATCATTTTGTTTTGTAGGGCTCTCAATAAAAGAGAAAAACGGAATTTCTTAGAATTCCCAATTAATGTTGACCTGCTGGTGAGGTAGAAATCCCTTTTTCACTCTACTTTATGTTGCGCGTTGGCTGTCTTTACTTTCTGCCCCTCTACTTCCCCATATTGAAATGTTGGCTCATAAAGAAGTGGTATTGGGAACTTGAGTTTTGGGAAATAATTAGGCTGTAAAAATGGCTGTTTTCATTATGAGAGCTATGCTATAACAGTAGGGACTTCCAATGCCCATATATGAAGATACAGGAAAAGGGCAATTTCAGGTGTGGAAAGGTCCTTTTTAGAATCTAACCATCCTGAAGCCTTAAATTCAGAATTACAGCTTCCAAAATTTGGAGTTCTTTAAGAAACAGCCCAAAATATATGTTTTTTTTAAAGTTATCAGCATTTTGGAATATGTCATAGCAGCCAAAATGGACGAAAACAAATGCCCTAATGGTCTTTGAAGAATGTTACGTTTATCCATAGACTTTTGTTTTCCTTCTGAATAAGCACTGTTTCCTAGTATTTTCTTTGTAGATGTTGTTTGCCTGAAGATATCCTTTAAACATGTTTGAGTTTGGAACAAATCATTTCCAAATTTCATGCATTATTTATTCTCCGTGAAACTCAGACTAGTGTATCCTCATGAGGAAGGCAGGGATGTAACTAAGGACTTGGAGAGTTTGGAGCCTTGACAGAGGAGAAAAAAAACCACCATGCTTGACTTTTTATTTATTTTTAATTTTTAGACCCCTTTCATTCTTACATTGCTATTAGATTTTAAACATTGTCTGCTGCTGTAAGAAATACAGACAAAATGGAACATGATGCCTACGCAGGAGAGTATGGGCTGAGGCAGGAAATAGGGGCGTTTCACCTACCTTGCCTTATTTGCTCAGGGCCATCAGGGACAATATGGGCTATACTGGACTGTTGGCTTCTAGTAAGACAATGCCAGCTCCTTCCTCATGTAGCCTCTGGTAGGTAATCATTTCTGGATACAATGAGAAGCCTATGGCCTATATCTTTGCTATGCAAAATATATAATGCCATTTACAAACTTTATTTGAGCCTGTGATTTAGACCCATGCTTGAAGGCCATCTGGCCTCCATGTAGGGTTTATGTTCATATATAATTTTAGATACACTATAACTCACATTGGATAAAAAGAGATAATTGAGTTGCATAAAACTTCTCCTCCTCCTCCATTTGGATTCACAACGAATGAAAATATGGATACATACAGAGTGATTTCTGCATTAGAAAGTCCTAATGGGACTAGGTGATGGGTTAGTGCTGACATGTTGAATAAAAAAGAAAAAAAATCCAGAATGAAAAAGTCATTTAACTCATTGACAGAGAAGGGGAAAGGGGAACCAGGTGCTGAATAAAGACCTAAAGTGAGCCAAGGAGGGATGAATGGGGCGGTCTATAAGAGCTTATTGATAAGTCTGGCCCTACAGTTTGCCCCTGTTGTGATTTGAGTGTGCAGTGTCTGCCACAAGCTTATGTTTTAACACTTGGTACCCAGCTGGCAACCTTGTTTTGGGAAACCGTGGAACCTATAAGGGAGTCTTATCCATTGGGCCATGCTCTGGAGTAGTCATGAGCACCCATGATCAAGAAGGATCAACCTTACAGAAGCTTCTGTCTCTACCTGAGACCATGGCTAGATTTGAGGTGACCAACTGCTTGGAAGCCTGTATCCACCATTAGGTTGTGTGTACATGTGCAGATGTTGATAGACAGCCTGAAAGCCTTGATTTTCTTTAGACTGTGCTAAGGAGGAGATTCTGTGATGTGACCATATGTGGGTGTCTTAGGGTTTTACTTCTGTGAACAGACACCATGACCAATGCAAGTCTTATAAAGGACAACATTTAATTGGGGCTGCCTTACAGGTCCATTATCATCAAGGTCAGAACATGGCAGCATCCAGGCAGGCATTGTACAGGAAGAGCTGAGAGTTCTACATCTTCATCTGAAGCCTGCTAGCAGAATATTGGCTTCCAGGAAGCTAGGAGGAGGGTCTTAAAGCTCATACCCACAGTGAGACACCTAGTGCAACAGGCCATACCTCCTAATAATACCACTCTTTGGGCCAAGCATATACAAGCCATCACAGTGGGTCTGAATTCCTGCACAGAAACATCTTGCAGAGTCTTGAAGTTGTGCTTCCCCAAAAAAGAAAGTTGCGTTTTTTGTTTGTTTGTTTGTTTGTTTCAGCATTGGTGATTTAATTCTGATTGGAGTATGAAAAGGCAGCTGAGTGACGACTTTCTTGGAACCAGTGTGTCCCGTGAGATGAGTGGCAGAGAAGTCTTCCATCAGGGTTGTCCTCCCTCATTCTGCAGTCTGTCAGGTGGGTGTTTCCAGCATGACAGTTGTGAGCCTCTAGTGTGGGTTGGTCTGTCTTGAGGAGAGACTGAATTAAGTATTGGGATTTGCACAACTTACCCATGACTTCTCTCTTAGAGTTTCAGTGCTGTGAGGAGACGCCATGACCAAGGCAACTCATATAAAAGAAAACATCTAATGGTGGCCGGCTTAGAGTTTCAGAGGTTCAGTCCATTGTCATCATGGCAGGAAGCATGACAGTATGCAGGCAGACACGATGCTAAAGGAGCCAAGAGTTCTCCATCTTGACCTGCAGGCAGCATAAGGAAGAGTGCTATCAACCTAGTGGCTTTTTTCATCGTTTGGGGGTGAGCCATACAAGGTCAATGTGTTAATAGGTATTATTTGGTCTGAAGCCATTTCTTTGCCTTGCTTTCTCTCTGAGTCCTTACATAGTTTTTCTTTTTGTTTTTCTATTCTTTGGTATCACTTAAATGTAATCATCTTTATAGGCCTGACTGAATGTTTTGAGGGATATAGATGGGTCTCTATTCTATTCCTAGCCATTCTTACAGGGGCTCACCTTAGGTCATGCGAAGCAAATAGAATACATTAGGACTCTCGCATAAGTTGAAGTTGTTTTTGTGACAGGTAGCCAATGCATAATGAACTAGGAAAGGAAGCAAAAGTTTATTTATTTTCTATTTGCCTTTGAGACAGCATTTTGTCAGTGCAGCCAGCCTGGATTTGAACTCACATCCTGTGTCTGTTAGATACCCAGGGGCTAAGATGGTATAAACACCCCACTATACCTGGACCCAAGAAATAGATTCTTAAGTTAGATTTTATATTTTCACTTTCAAGGAGAGAAAAATGTTAGCACTGTTCAGTAAACAGGAGAATATATCACAGCTTAATCAACAAACTTTCTACAAAGAACAACAACCTCAGAATATGTTATTTCTGTTAGCTACTTAAGCTTAGTGTAATTAAACATTTTAGACTAGAGGAAAAAAAAGCAATTAACTTGAGATATGGATTTGTTTATCTGTCTTTTAGAATGCTTTTGGAACCACAAGTGATATATTATTGGTTTATGTTGCTCATAAGTGCCACAGCAGAGAGAGTGGCTCACCAAGATGCTAGGCTTCATTTTCTGAAGGAGCAGAGGAGTTCAGCCTTCTTGGAGAAAAGACTGACGCTGACTAGCTCACTCAAGTTACTTTATTCAACCATTACACAAAATTAATTCAGGCTGGGGAAGGTTCCAACTACTGAAGTTATCTTGCCCTTGCTGCCGGGGAGACCAGACAACCCACACACATCTCAATCCTTTTTGACCACGGCTATCCATAACCAATGGTAAGAACTCGGGTTTTCCAGGAGTGTCTTAGGACTGAAGTCTGTGCAGCTGCAAGCTCTCACGTAGTACCAAGTGTGGACTTTCCCAGGAGACAGTTCCTCAAGGTTCAAACAGCCTCAGAACAATTTCTCAGCCTTTTCTGATGACCCCAAACGTGGCGAAGGCTTTGCTGAAACATTCCACTCAAAGCCAGACACAAAGGCCTGACTAAACATATCACTACAAAAAATTATCTCCATCAGATATCTTTCCTAACCATCTTTCATCCAAATAAAGAAAAGAAAGCAAGTTAAAAACTCCTCAATAGGCAGATAAAGGGACGTAATAGAGCAGAAGTTTTATCTGTGTTGAAGTCAGGAAGGATCTAAA
Organism: Mus pahari; assembly: GCF_900095145.1. NCBI lineage: Eukaryota > Metazoa > Chordata > Mammalia > Rodentia > Muridae > Mus > Mus pahari. The sequence goes on from NC_034606.1 coordinate 54,626,715, forward strand.
TATGTAAGATTAAAATTATAGAGGATGGTAAAACGTTTAAAATATTTGCCACCAAATTAGTGATGGCATCAGTTACTAACAACCACATGCTCGCCCCCTAAGCATGACTGGAGTTGTCAGTTTCCAGTTACTTTTTCTTCCTGCTTGGAAAGATACAGGGCTGGAAGTAGCAGGTATTGGAAACACTTCAGTTTTTGCACATATTTCTTTAATAGCTAATAATAAGTAAAGCTAGTCTAAGGAACAAATTATACAATGGTTAAGAGAGATGTTATAGAATGCAATGTATATGTTCAAAATTGTTTGATTACAAAGCCCAGACTCACCTTATGAAAAGAAATTGTGGGAAGCCACGTAACGCCATTACAAGATGGTGCTGGCTACCACTGGTCACCGCCCGTGTATTTCGGGTAAACAATCATTGTGCGCAGGTGCAAATGGGTTTCACTCCAAGTCACAGCCCGACCCGGGGCATGTAAATTAAGGACTGAAAGCAGAACCAATCAGACATGGCCACACCAGTCCTAGGCCTATAAAAACAGCGCTAGTTCTAGGGCTCGGGGTCTTTCGCTTTCGCAATCAAACTCCCGCAATAAACGTGTGCAGAAGAATCCTTTTGTGTGGCGTCTTCCTTGCTGGCGAGGTGGGCGTCCACAGGAAATTTGTTCAGTTTTCTTTGTTTCAAACTGGAAAATGTTCCCATAAGTCAAGTTAATCTTCCCCATAATCTTCATACAAGACAGCCGCGGAGAAGCACTGACTGCTGTAGTTGTCTGGAGTGGCAACAGAGCGACAGGGTCAGACAAAGGCGCATTGCCACCACAGGTAACTCGTGCCCATGATTTCTCCTTTGGGACTTTTATCAGCAGTTTAAATATTTGCAGGTTCACATATTTTATATATTCATCTATACATATTCTGCTTTAAAACGGAGTAAGAACGTTTGTAAAATTACCTTTAAAACCTTCTGAATTAGTTTAAGTAGGTTCAGAGGAGATGGGTGTCCAAATGAGCCCAACAGATGTTTCATAAAAAATTACGGCATACTGAGTGAATGTTCCAGCATTTTATGCTGGTCCCTGAAGATTAATAAGAGCCTAGTTATTTATGAGAAAGTGGAATAATTGGTATGAAGCCTGAGAATAAAAAAAAGACACATCCTGACAAAGAGAAACGTTTGACTGGCTTGTCCTTTTGCTCCAGCTCTTCCTCCAACTCCCTTTCAATCTCATTTCCCCTTTACCTTCCTCCCGCTTCCACCCTCTCTCCCACCCTCTCTCCCTCCCTCCCTCCCTCCCTCCCCCTCTCTTTCACTTGTCTGCTCAGTGCTGCACTAAGGAGTGAAAAGGAAGTCTGTCTTTTCCGTAGTTTAGATCAAGAACAAGCCCAAATTTGAATCCTCTACTATAGAAGAATTTTAATCCAGCAACATGGCTACCTTGGCAAGGGATCACATCCAAAGACCTTCTAGCTCTGTGTGTTCCAGGTGGAATGCAGAGATACTCCCGATACAGTGTGATCTGGCTGGAATACAGACACATCCTTAGTGCACGCCCTCCCCCCCAACTCTAACATTCATAACATACTTTTTATATGAGAAAGACTGCCTTAATATTTTAATAATAAGGGAATCAGTCAGATAGCAAAATAAAATAAATATAAGGTGGTCATAATGTACTGTAATGAAAATGCAAGTGAGCAGGCATGGCGCCGCTGCACTTTTGTTAAAACATTTCTAGAATACCCATCGGATGGCGTGAACTATCATAGATAGTTCATTGTGTGTCATAGGTAACTCATTGTGATCTACCACAAACTGTAATTCTGGAGTCCTTTTCTGGATTTATATGTATTTGTCTTTTTTCCCTATTAACTTATTTAATTCACTTTATATCCTGTTTGCAGCTTCTCTCCCTCCTCTCTTCCCAGTCCCACCCTCACAGCCCCTTACCTATTCCCCCCATCCTCTTCTCCCCAGAGAAGGGGAGGCCACCTATGCGTACCAACCCACCCTGGCACATCAAGTCATAGTAGGACTAGGCACATCCTCTCCCAGTGAGGCCAGATAAGGCAGCCCAGCAAGGGGAAAGCTGTCAGCAGCTTTCCTCAGTATGTCTCCTACGACTCTGGCAGCTTTACATCTTGGGGTTTCCAAGACAACTTCAACCTTACAGCTTCTTGTTCCAATGTCTGGGATCCTTCAAAGGACCTGGATCACTTCTTCAGCTCTGCCTTCTGTGGCTTTTTAGGTTCTGATTAACTATACTTCACTGCTGCTGCTGTTCTTGGTGGTCATCCCATGGTACTGGTATCTCTGATATGCTTTGGTCTTCTGCTGCAATCAGGCTTTACCGATAGCCTCTCATAGACTCTCTTCATGGTGCCAATTTCTTTGCATGATCCCTTCAGTCTTTGGCTATCAACTGCATCTGAGGCTACTCCAGTTTGTTTCTTCGGACCATTTGCTTGAAAAATTGTTTTCCAGCCTTTTACTCTGAGGTAGTGTCTGTCTTTATCCCTGAGGTGGGTTTCCTGTATGCAGCAAAATGTTGGATTCTGTTTATGTAGCCAGTCTGTTAGTCTATGTCGTTTTATTGGGGAATTGAGTCCGTTGACATTAAGAGATATTAAGGAAAAGCAATTGTTGCTTCCTGTTATTTTTGTTGTTAGAGTTGGAATTCTGTTCTTGTGGATATCTTCTTTTATGTTTGTTGAAGGATTACTTACTTGCTTTTTCGAGGGCATAATTTCCCTCCTTGTGTTGGAGTTTTTCATCTATTATCCTTTGAAGGGCTGGCTTCGTGGAAAGATATTTTGTGAATTTTGTTTTGTCATGGAATACCTTGATTTCCCCATCAATGGTAATTGAGAGTTTTGCTCGGTATAGTAGCCTGGGCTGGCATTTGTGTACTCTTAAGGTCTGTATAACATCTCTCCAGGATTTTCTGGCTTTCATAGTCTCGGGTGAGAAATCTGGTGTAATTCTAATAGTTCTGCCTTTATATGTTACTTGACCCTTTTCCCATACTGCTTTTAATATTCTGTCTTTATTTAGTACATTTGTTGTTCTGATTATTATGTGTCAGAAGGAATTTCTTTTCTGGTTCAGTCTATTTGGAATTCTGTAGGCTTCTTGTATGTTCATGGGTGTCTTAGTCAGGGTTTCTATTCCTAGACAAAACATCATGACCAAGAAGCAAGTAGGGGAGGAAAGGGTTTATTCAGCTTACATTTCCAAATTGCCGTTGATCACCAAAGGATGTCAGGACTGGAACTCAAGCAGGTCAGGAAGCAGGAGCTGATGCAGAAGCCAAGGAGGGATATTACTTACTGGCTTGCCTCTCCTGGCTTGCTCAGCCTGCTCTCTTATAGAACCAAGACTACAAGCCCAGAGATGGTACCACCCACTATGGGACCTCCCTCCTTGATCACTAATTGAGAAAATGCCTTACAGCTGGATCTCATGGAGGCATTTCCCCAACTGAAGCTCCTTTCTCTGTGATAACTCCAGA
>NC_034606.1:54630237-54648361 GCF_900095145.1 Mus pahari
TAAGTGAGTTATTAATGCCCTTCTTAAAATCCTCTTCCAGCATCATGAGATATGATTTTAAATCTGAATCTTGCTTTTCGGGTTTGTTCGGGTATCCAGGACTTGCTATGGTGGGCATACTGTGGTCTTTGTTTATGTTAATAAGATTCTTGCTTTTGCCCTTCACCATCTGGTAATCTCTGGTGTTGATGTTCTAGCTGACTCTGGTTGGAGCTTGTTCCTCCTGTGATTCTGTTAGCCTCTTTCAGTACTCCTGGGAGTCCAACTCTCTCCTGAGTCCCAGTGGTCAGAGCACTTTCTGCAGGCAAGCGCTCCTCTGGTATGGAATGTGACAGAAGTCTGGAGCTCAGCACTGCCTCCTGGCTGAAGATGAAGGCCTGAAGGGACCCTGTCCAAGAAGCTCTGTTGCTTGTGTGCCTGAGCTCTCTCCTGTGTGGACTGGACTCTGATTCAAATGGCTCTCTTACCTGAGTCCCAGGGTCAGAGCCCTCTCTGGAGGCCAACTCTCCTCAGTGATGCTAAGATCCTGGGTGTGCTAGGGTGGCTGTGGTGTGGAGAGTCCTCTGGGAACCTTGGGATCGTCTGCCAAGTTCGTGCCCAAGGTGACCCAGGGCTGGTGTCGACTAGAAGGAACCCCAGCTGCTGGTCGGGTGGGTTTTCTGTGCCCCTGTTCCTGCTGGCACAGGCCCCTTCCGGTTGTTTTGGAATAGAAGTTGTGTTCCACTCACCAGTGATCCCAAGATCCTGGATGTGCTAGGGCACTGCTGTGTGGAAAGTCCTCTGGGGACCTTGAGACCGTCCGCTGAGTTCGAGTCCAAGGTGCCCCTGTCAACCGGGATGAACCCCAACCTGAAATTGCTTTTTTTTTTTTAAATAAACATCCATTTCCTTGCAGATTATTGCTTTGTTTGTTCTTAAAGTGGTAATCTGTTAAAAGTTATTTTTCAAACCACTATTGCGTTAGCAAAATTTTCTGTCTTAGTTGTGTACAAAAGTATGACATTGTAGTATAATAGTTTTTTACTTATGTTGAATGATTTATGAATGTAACATATATTGTTGTAGAGAGAATATCTTGTGTATTGTATGGATGTATCATCTTTCAATTAAAAAGCCTGTGGTCTATGTCTTAGGGAGGAAATAGAACATAGGACATCTGGAGGAGAAAGAATTCTGGGAGAGGAGGCGAAGAAAAGATGGAAAGATGTGATAAGACAGACATATGGTACTTGAGCACAGGTAACCAGCCACAAGGAGACTGTATGTTAGAGTATGTGGGATATTTTAAGTTATATCTAGTCAGAGAAGAGCTTAGCTATATGGCCAAGGTATTTATAAATATATTTTGAGTCTGAGTCTTATTTTTGGGAGCATGGGATTGGGAGGAATAACCAGGGCCCAAACCATGACATACTGTGTTTTGACAAGCCATACCGAGCTAATGTTAAATCTACTATAGTGTATCCATTAAATCAAGCTATAAGTTGTAAAATGCATGACCTATATCTTAGAGACCTCAACATGCACCTGCTGTGTAATCATAGATTGTGATCACAGCAAGAGAGAACTGTAAGCTGCAGCATCTTTAAATACAACATTTACACTCAAATATATGTCTCTCTCTCTCTCTCTTCCTCCCTCCCTCCCTCTCTCTTCCTCCCTCCCTCCCTCTCTCCTCTCTCTCCATCCTCTCTTTCCTTCTCTAATCCTTCTTTTTCCCCTTCTCTGTCTCCTTTATTCCTACTATCTGCTCTCTCCTCTCTGGGTTTATTTCAATCCAGAATACACTAAGCTCCACGGGCTTTGTGTTATGGCCATTTCAATTTCTTTAAGTATGAAGTTAGTATCTGTTCCTCAAATTGTGCATTTGAATTGGAACTTTTTTTTAAGGGTTAAACCCAACAGATTTCCCATTGTAGATGCCACATTGTTTCCTTTGTGATAACTAAAAACATATAGAATAATACATTGGCTATTAAGGGCTCAAGGACCTATGCTACCCATTGTTTACCTTAGTCTGTAGTAATTATTTCTAGGTACAGGAGAGCCACTCACAATGGTTTGTTTTTGCCCATTCAAATATAATCAGGCTGATTTTTTTCTCATTTTTGTGTTATGAAGGTCCTGAATATTATGCTACTGAGCCAATAGTATTCTTAGCTTCTAGATACAAACAGTTCTTTCCCTAAGTCAAAATATAGGCCATGATTATTAAAAACAAAGCCAAATAAGCAAATAAATAACCAACGACAAAAACAAGGAGAACTGTTAAAACCCAGATAACATAAAATCACAGACAAACCCTATTCAAATAGAAACAACTCCTTTAAGTAAAAAGCCCCGGTTCTCATGTTCACTAAAGTCTAGATTCTGTTGACTGTGGTGTATGATGCTATTGTCTGGGATATTAGCTATGCTTTCTGCAGAAGGATTTTATTCAATTTATAAATTGTTCCTGTCTAATAGAAACACAGGGACAGAAAAAAAAAATGGAGCAGAGACTTAATGAAAGGCCATTCAGCAGACAGCCCAACTTGAGATCCATCCCATGTGTGTGCACCGAACCCTGACACTATTACTGATGCCATGTTGTGCTTTCAGACAGGAGCCTAGCTTGACTGCCCTCTGAGAGGCCCCACCAGCAGATGACTGAGACAGATGCAGATACTCACAGACAACCATTAGACTGAGGTCAGGGTCCCCTATGGAAGAGTTAGGGGAAGGATTGAAAGAGCTGAAAGGGAGAGTGACCCTATAGGAAGACCAACAGTGTCAACTAACCTGGATCCCTGGGAGCTCCCAGAGACTAAGCCACCAACAAAGAATGCTAATGTATGGGCTGCTCCGAGGCCCCTTGCACATAGGATTGCCTTGTCTGGCCTCAGTGGGAGAGGGTGTGCCTAATCCTGTAGAGACTTGATGCCTTGGGAAAGGGGAGGTACCTAGGGGGGTGAAGGGGAGCACCCTCTCAGAGGCTAAGGGGAGGGGGATGGGGTGAAGATCTCTAAGAGGGGGAACTGGGAGGAGGCAACATTTGGGATGTAAAGATATAAATTAATAAAAAAAAAAACCAAAACAACACTGTCTTTCTTTTTCACTACTGATTTTTCTCTAATTCCTGGGGAAAATTATTTATAGGAAGTTCAAGGCTCAATTAAAGTTCATTTCCTATAAATTTTGAAAAAAAAAGTATATGCGATAAAAGTCCATCTTATGAAATGAAAGTAAATCTCTTTACAGGGTTGAAGTTTTATTCCATGTGTACAAGCTCATGGTGTCATTTATAGCTTAAAGAAATGTAAAGAGGTATATAGATGCAGCTTTAAGTACTAATTGTGTAAATTAGCTGTGGGATACACTTTAACACATGGGTAGTATGTGGCCATCCCTGGGTACCATAGCAAGGAGTTATTCAGATTCTGAGGTCAGGATGTGGCTTTACACACCCCTACCCTCTACATTAGGTTAAGGATAAAGTATAGTTCAATAAATTTTATCTTAAAATTCTTTGTTAAAACATTGCAGAGTAGTTTTCAAAGGTCTCCACAAGATGTAGTGTTTCAGACGGGGGTAGGGTGGGGTCCTCTATCTTCCTGTTTAGTCTTTCCTTTTTCCACTTACGCATTTCTCACATTGCTGTCCCAATGGCTGAGGTATCGCTGAAGACTGGAGTACCATTTTGTTCTCTTCTTCATTTCCAGGAAGTCATCTTTTCATACTTACCTGTGTTCTTACTTTTCATATAATTACAAGTTCTTCCTAGAGAGAAATTGGTTTATAGCATCCTGTAGATCTCATACCTAGTGCTTGTCAGATAATGCCCACAAGTGATGTCAGTTTTTTTGTTAAAATTTATTGTTTGAGTTATATTTTAACATAATTGTAAGGATTAATAAAATTACAATTTAATAATAAAAAGCTTTGGTGTATAGTTCTTACCAAGGAAGAACCTATAATTTTTTTGCATTTCCAAATTTTTGTTTTTATAATAATTCTCATTGTTTTTATAGTATTTCCACATTAAATTTTTTTATAGATAGCAATACTTAAATTATGTACTAAGGATAATAATTTTGCAAGATATAAAGATTCAACACCAATTAAAAGCTAGTTTCACAAATGGAAATGCTATTTCCTCTATTAATAACATAGAACTATTAATACATAGCTAGTATAATTTAGACATGATGAAAAAATTTTAAAGGATTGGATTATATTAATTCAAATTCCATTAAATATCATAAAGTTACTCATAAATTCATTTGATCCCCCTTTCCCTCTCAGGAAGGATTAGTTATAACTTGGGCTTTCCCATCTACTTTGCTAAATTTTTGGGTCATTTTTTATTAAGTGCTCCTTTATAGTATTTTGAGGTTAGTATTATATTTTCCTAAGTGTGTTTCTGAATTCAGTGAGCTTATTAGAAGAGACTTGCAGCTTTTACTTTTTTCTCTCTCTAGTGCTAAAAGCTTTATTTTGCTTTCATAGCAGAACTGTGCAAACACAATGTCATTAAACTATTTCTCAGTGGAAGTAACTAATGAAATTAGATAGTGTACTTACTGTAAAATCTTTATGTCTTTTTGGGGGATGTTAGATTTAAAATTTTATGATATCAAGGCTGGAAGAAACCCTGTAGGGATTCTGCTTCAGTAGTTCTTCAGTGCTGGAAGTCTGCCTACCTCTTCTGGTATGCAGCCTGTGTTTGGATATTTAAGTAGGTCTTTCATTTAGAATGGCTTATGACTAGAGGTGGCCCCCTTTAGCCCATTTAGTATTTGAAAGATTGCTGTGTGGACTCTTGTCTTTCCGACCCGCCATTCATAAAGCCAGCGTTAAGTCTTCTTGCTTTGTTGTGTCCAGTCTTTAGTCACCTCTGCCTCAGGTTTGAGTAGCTGTCTCTTTAGAAGAGACACTCAAAGTCAGATGTAAAATTCCAGATGTCTCCTTGGCAGAAGAGGCTCAGCAGGGTCATAACTTTATGGCTCAGGATGGTTCCTCAGCCGTCAGGGTTGAGCTAGAGATCACTGGTATCCGTGGTCTCCTTTATTTTTGCTAACTCTGTGATACTTTATGGATTTTGATATTAAATACCTACAATTACTGGTTTCTAAATTATAGATTACTGAAGCATGGACTTAGGAATTAGTCAAATCTTTCTATTCATATTCAGACTTTTTCAGACAATGTCTTCATACGTAGTTCTGGCTGGCCTCATATATAGGCCTGGCCTCAAACTCACCGATATCTGCCTGCCTCTGACTCCCAGGTGCTGGGATTAAAGGCATATGCTTCATGCCTGGCTCAAATTTATTTGAATTTTGATTTTGCCAGGTTCCCTTTGAATTTGAATAACTAACTTTTAACATATATGCTGTATATATATCTAACAACGCTATCAATAAAATCACATATATGTGCGTTCATTTTAAATTGTCTTTTTGGCGATCTTCTTGAATTTCCTTCATTCAAGGCTGATCTATACGTTCTTTGGAGCAGAAGCTGGAAAAGTTAAGATGATGTGTTGTTCTTTGTGTGTCTTCAATTTAAACTGGCAATCTGGTTCCACCAACAAGCTCTGTGATGTTAGGAGCTGCTTCACTTCTCTTGCTTTATTGTTATGGAAAGAAGAACAGATGATCATACCTAATAGACATAGAGAAGTCAGAAGAGGGACAGCAAGATGCCTCGGCAGATAACAACACTTGCTCTGCAAGCCTGGTGACTTGAATTTGATCCCCAGAATCCGTGCAAAGGTGAAGGGCACACACCCTTCAGGAGTGAAGGTATGGGTCCCTCCTGCAGGAAGAGCTTGCTAATGGTGGAGGAAATACAAAATGGGTAGTAGAGGAAGGTAGTTATAAATACCAGCTATGACCATGTGACCAGTTGCAGAAATGAGGATTATAATTGACATGGGTGTTTCTGTCGTGTTTTGTTAAGAATGTGTCTGTTCAGGTATTTGTGTTTTCTTTCCATGATTAGTTCATCATATAACTTCAATTAAGAGACTACGTTTTATTTATTTATTTATTTACTTATTTATTTACCATATTTAAGTTTAAGATACTAAAAGAATGTCCCTCAAGGGACATTGCCACATATTCTAAATTTATAAGGCATTTATGGTTGTGTAAGTGATGGTGATATCGTGGTAGGTGTAATTATGACCTGGTTGAATATGTAATACATTTGTAATTGATGGGATAGTAATATCATGTCAGGTACAATTATGACCAAGTTATTGTTTTTATTTGGAAATTAAGTATGACTTAAGGAAAGATAATTGTGTGTCAAGTTAACAAAGTGTGGTTTTGTGATGACTGTTGTTTTGTTGTCAACTTGACTACACTCAAGCAGATGGAAGCACCTGTAAGGAACTTTTTAAAATTATTATTAGTTAAGTTATTTATTTATTTATTTCACATCCCATTAGAAGTTTCCCCTTCTTCCTCTTATCTCAGTCCCTCCCTCTCACTCCCCCTGCCCCATCAACCCCTCCTCTCCTTATGAAAAAAAATGGGAGGTCTCCCATGGCTATCAGCCAGCCTTGGCACATCAAGTTGCAGTAAGCCTAGGCACACCTTCTTCTATTGAGGGTAAACAAGGCAGCCCAGTTAGGGGAAAGGGTTTCAAAGACAGGTAATGTAGTCAGCGACAGCCCCTGCTCTTGCTTTAGGAGTTCCACATGATGACTTAGCTGTAAAACCGTTATATATGTGCAGAAAGCCTAGGTCCATCCTATGCCTGCTCTCTGGTTGGAAGTTCAGTCTTGATGAGTCCCCTGTGTGGCCCAGGTTAGTGTGACTCTGTAGGTTTTCCTGTGGAGTTCCCCTCTGGCTCCTTCAATCCTCCCTCCCCTTCTTCTGCAGGATTCCCCAAGCTCCACTTACTGTTTGGCTCTGCATCAGTGTGTAACAGTTGCTGAATCTCTGTCTCACTTTGTAACAGTTGCGGGGTGAAGCCTCTCCAATGACTGTTATGCTAGGCTCCTGTCTGCAAGTATAGCAGAATATCATTAATAGTGTCTATGGTGGCCTCTCTCTCATGGCATGGGCCTCAAGTTGGGCCAGTCATTGGTTGGCGCTTCCCTCAAATTCTGGATATTTCTAAATAAAATTATTTGAAGTGGGAAGACCCACTTAATAAAACTTTGTCGTGATTCTTTATGAATTTCACACCATGTGGTGTAATCCCTCTCATCTCCCTATGCAAGCAAGCAAGCAAACAAACAAACAAGCAAGCAAATAAACAAACATCAAATCTCCCCGTGGAAGCTGTGCGGTGTCATGGTGTGTCTCACAGTTTATCCTTTTGCCTAAACAGTTTTACGTGCAAATATTCATTGCAATGAGTAATCGACCTGGTTTGAGGCCTCTGGCTTCTGCTACACTATCAATACTGGATCCTTATTGAGACTCCTTTTGGATAGCCTGTTGTTGCCCTGTGTCATGGAGATCCTACAGCTTTGAATCTACAGGACCAGACCTTTCGTGGACTCCAGCAGTTCACAGATGGGGTGGAAGTTGGGGTGGGACATCTCAGAGCCCTGGATCTTGACCTGGGTAAACCTGAGTTGCTCAGCCTGCCAGCTTTCCTGAGCTAGCATCACCAAGGACAGCCTAGGCAAGGGGGAGGGGCCAGCTGTCCCACTCTCATGCCCCTGAGGCCAACTCTCCTCTGCTCACACTACCAGGGTTAGCTCTACTGTGTTGCCTTGGCAAGGTTCAAGTGCTCTTCTGCATGCTGCAGCTGTTGAGGGGTGTGGCTAGCTCTCCGGCTCTCCTGCCTTTGGCACCTTCCTGTAGCAGGTTGGAGAGCACTCACTCTAACCCAGATCTTCTGACATGGGAAGAGTCACCTTTAACATGGGCCACACCTTCTGCTGGCAGCCTGTATAAAGGACGTGGAAGAAGGAAGCTTGCTTTCTTTGCCTGCTTGCTCTTACTCTTGATGGCAAATCCATTCTTTCACTGTTGTTAGAGCCTACGTCTTCAGAATTATGGTGTATCCTGAAGACCAGATATCTAGCTAGCCTCATGGACTGAACAAGAATTCTTTGACCTTCTACTGGTGACAGCCATTATTGGACTAGCTGGGTCACAGCCTGTGAGCCATTATAGTAAGTTATAATGAATCATTATATATATATTTTTTATTCATATATAAAAATACATATTCATTCTCTAACTTACTTTCTAGAAAATCCTGACTAATACATATATGTTTATAATCCTACCACAAGATAGGAGGTAAGACAGGAAAATCCCTGGAAGATTTCAGATGAGCTAGGTTGGCATGTGCTGCTGTGAAGAACAAAAGACTCTGTTGTGCTGTGTGTCTGTGTCTGCCTCACCACTGAGTGCCCCAGTACCACCAGCAAGCTGCTCAGGGAAGGTAGAACACAGTTTGTGATAGGGGTCCCAGTCTGTGTTTCCCTAGTGAGAAGAGTGAAGTGTAGACTCAGACATGGCTGGGGACCTTGGGGAGTCGGGAAGGGTGGTCTACAGAGTGAGTTTCAGGACAGTCAGGGGCACACAGAGAAATCCTGCTTTGGGAAAACAAAAACAATGATAAAAATAAAATAGAAACAAACAAATAACCCCCCCCCCAAAACCCAAACAAACAAGCGAACAGCAAAACCTAAAACCATCACTATTTTCCCTAGCTTAGTCTTTTATCTGTCTAAAAATCAGATTGTTATGAGATTCAACAGTGTACCTGCCTTGTAGAATATTAGTAGTTTTCAAAGTATGTATGGCAGGACTGAATGAGTTCTATTGTTCTAAAAGGAAGACTGTTCGGTAACATTTTCCAAGGCTTGCAGGCTTTCTGTCCCACAGAGACATGTAAGACTCATGTATTTGCTTCATGGAGCCTGCGACACCTCAAAGCTGCTTCACCTGTTAGGTGTGGGGTTAAGTGTGGGCTGTGTGCCATTCATATTCCCTCATTGGAAATGCTGCAATTCCAATCCTGTGACTAGAGACCATACCGTATATCAGCACCACAACTCACGTATATTAATTGACTTTATTTTACAGCAATAAAGCGACACTTTATAAAAGTTCTAAATCGTTAATAGAGCCACAGGAACAGCGGTATTTATTTCCTCTCCCATTTTAAAGGGGAGCACAGAAGACTGAATCACCTGTAGGTTACAGCTCATACGTGGAGGTGTTGGCTGGGGTTCCAACTCTGACATCCTTTCCTTGAGCTCATTACTGTCTTTCCTCTCAACATACTCTGAAAATCAGATCAAGCCCCAATTGAATGGCTTTTCGTTTTGGTTTCTTTACTCCTCACATTACAAAAACGTTACTTTTGGTGGTCGGATATTTATAGAGTAAATTCTACCTTTGAGAGAGGGAGAGGGAGATGTTTATAAAGAGAGAAGCGTTTCTGAGTTTCCCCCAAGGGTCTTCAGCTGCTTGTGTTCCCCACACATTTCCAGAAGGCCTAGCTCAGGCTGAGTGTCCCGTATATCAGCCTGTCCTGGTGAGTTCCCTGGAACCTTACCCATCCATGTGGTTCACAGACTTTGAAGACTAGCTGGCGTTGTTCAGTATGTGGACCAGCCTAGCCAGCTGAGAGCCCCAAATCACCACCCACTGCTATCATTCCAGCCTGCTGAGTGACCTAGACATGTGCTTTCCATACCATCCCCATATTTCTGGCCCAATTAAGGTCATGCGAATGAGCATGGTGGGTATCTCAGATCCCTACCCACCTGCACTGTCCTCACATCCCCAGACCTAGCTTTGGGTAGCACAATTTGTATATTGACAATTTGTCCCATTCACATGATTTCTTGGTCACCACCGAGTTGGAATGAGCTCATTTCTTCAATCAAAATTCAACATGAGTATCTGACAGACTGACCCACCAACTCTTCATACCTAATTTGAAAGTGGCCAAGGTTGAACAATGGCAAAAGAGAGCCAAGCTTCCACTTGATCGTGTCAGGCTCACACCTCCTCTCAGACATACCACCAGTGACAAAGGTCCTTGTGGGTATTCTCCCAGGACCTTTCCTCCTCTGGCTCCTCCCTCCTTTTGCTAATCTATGTTCCTCTAGCAGGGTGGTTCTCAACCTGAGGGTTGTGACCAGCGGAAAACACATATTGCTAATGGTTTTAGGAATCCCCCAACTGCAAATTCATTTTCATTGTTCCTTTGTATCTGTGTTTCAGTTCCTAAGACCATCAGAATACATGCTTTCCAGCTGTTATGTGCCCAGGTTGAGAAACACTGCTCTAGGACGTCTCCATTTTACTTTCATTTGACCCAGAGTTTTAAGATTGTGAAGGAGACAGACAATGAAGGTAGAGATAGGGTGCTAAGCTCTATTCCTGATTGGGGCAGAAGAACCCTCTATGTCCTTGGTATAGAGGAAAGATCTGCAAGTATAGGAAAGAATAGATCCCTAGACAACAGCAAATCGACAGCATTGTAGGGGAAACATACTTCACAAAGAAAAGGAGAGAGACGGGCAGTTGTTTTTAGAATTGTAATACATGGAGATGCGGTTGCCGCTGACACTTCTGGGTCTTCTGAGACACAATTAGGGGTTCGTCAGAAATATAGAGGGGGAAATGCGTTGCCCAGAGGAGGCTGTTTACTGAGACCTGGGAAGAACTTGGTATCTTGAAGTCTATCTCTTTCAATCTGTTGCAGGCACTAAATAGGGGCTTCTTTTATTAACTTGTTCATATCCTTAAAATATTTTTATGAAGGTATAATCATTAGGCAAAGTGGATTTTATTTTGACCTTTCCACTCATGTATGTTGTGGGCTTTTCTCACACTCCTGGCACTCCTTTCCCTCCTCTTGGGTTTCCTCCTCCTCCCAGGAACCCACCCTGCTGCTTTCATGTCTTATTTACATATGTTTTTAATATCGAGTTTTTAAAAAAAATTTTTATTTATTTATTTATTTATTTATTTATTTATTTATGACAGAAACCATGCAGTATTTTCATTTCTGAGTCTGGCTTATTCTGTTTAATGTGATACTCTATAGTTCCGTACATTTCTTCGTGGCAAATGACATAATTTCATTGTTCTTTCCAGCTGAATATGATGCCATTGTGTATTAAACATCACTTTTTAAGCCACTCGTTTTTAGATGCATATCAGATGATTCCATAACACTGTTGGAGCTAATTTTTCCCCGCTTTATGTACTGAAACCTCAGCTCTTTTACATTCAGCCCAAACGCTGGGAAGGTGCTGCCATCTGGGGTCATTAATGTCCCAGGACCTTTCCTTTTCAGAAAGAACCAGCTTCCAAAAATCCTTACAGAAAGTCCAGCTTCCAAGCCGTGCTTTTATTACTTGAATATGAGTTTTAGATTGATACATCAGGTCACATCCTCATGAAGTAAAGATCTTTTCACTAGGTCATCCCTAGGGAACACAATGAGTAGACCCTCATCTAACCTTTTAAAGCTGTTATTTCATTGAGGCTTGGAATCCAAATTTCCGTGGGTGGGTGGGAAATTTAAGTAAGGGGTGAGGGATGTAGTAGGAGGTAGTAGAGAGTATATGATCTAAAGTGCTCTTGGCACTATTAAATGAAAGCCCATTATTATTGTTGCCTAATAACGGTGCTGAGGGACTAGATATCCCACTGAAAGGGAACCCAACATCTCAAAATTTCATGTGAAATGCTTCTTTTTAACTACTAGTAACTTTGTGTCAAAACTGGTAACATAAAAAAAAAAAATCTAGCCAGGTAGTGGTGGTGCACGCCTTTAATCCCAGCACGTGGGAGGCAGAGACAGGCAGATTTCTGAGTTCGAGGCCAGTCTGGTCTACAGAGTGAGTTCTAGGACAGCCAGGGCTATACAGAGAAACCCTGTCTTGAACCCCCCCCCCCCAAAAAAAATCTAGATTTCACTATTGATTTGTATCTGGTCTTATCATCTCTGGGGGCAGTTTAGCACTCTGGCATTTCCAATAATGATACTTCTGAGTTCTGGTTAAATAAAAAGGAAATGTGAAGAAACACAGTTGGAAGCTGATGCAGAGACCTACAGCCAAACATTGAGTGGAGCTTGGTGAACCCTGTGGAAGAGGGGGGAGGAAGGATTGAGGGAGCCAGAGAGGTCAGGGACACCACAAGAAAGCCTACAGCATCAACTAACCTGGGCCAATGGGGGCTCACAAAGACTGAGTTGCCAGCCAGCCAGCATGAATGGGGCAGACCTCTGCCCATGTATAGCAGTTGTCAAATGGGACTCCTGTTAAAGTGGGAGCAGGGGCTGGCTCTGACTCCATTGCCTGCCTCTGGATCCCTTTCCACTAACTAGGCTGCCTTGTCTAGCCTCAGTTGAAGAGCATGTGCCTACTCTAGCTGTGGCTTAATATGCTTGGGCTGGTTGATATTCATGGGAGACCTCCCCTTCTCTGGGGAGAAGAGGAGGAGGGGCTTATGGGGGGAAGCGGAGGGACTGGGAGGAGAGGCGAGAGAGGAAGCTGCAATCAGGATGGAAAGTGAATAAATAACTTAGTTAATTAAAACAAAGGTGAAGAAACCAGCCTCGAGAAATGCAGGAAAACTTAAAATCAGAATGTGGTTAAACAGATGAATATTCTGAAAGAGGAAAAAAAGTCTTTTTTTCGAAACATGCTCAATGTAGCATCATCATTCATGAAGACCTGACACTGGTGTTCAGGTTACCCAACAGGAATAGATGACGAATTCCAGCACTGGTGACCTGTCATTTGCACATAACATGGAAGATGACCTCATGCAGATCATGTGTATTAATTTTGATTTGGGAACCTCCGTGCACTTTAATGGAATGCTAATAATCAAAGAGAATGTCCTGAATTATATGAAGAGAATAAATATTGTCAAAGAATGAAGATTGACAAAGAGCAAACGGTACCAAAATGTAACCGCCTCCAAACCCATTAAATAATGTCTGTCTTAGTTAGGGTTGTTATTGCTGCAATGAAACACCATGACAAAAGTCACATGTGGAGGAAAGGGTTGATTTGGCTTATGCATCTTATTCACTGTTGGTCATGGAAAGAATCATGACAGGAACCTAAACAGGGCAGAAGCAGATGCAGAGGCCGTGGGGAATGCTGCTCACTGGTTTGCTCCTTATGGCTTGCTCAGCCTGCTTCTTACAGAACCCAGGGCCACAAGCCCAGAGATGACCCTACCCTAATGGACCGGCCTCTCCATCAATCTCTGATTAAGATAATGCTCTACAGGCTTGCCTGCAGCAGGATCTTATGAAGTCATTTCCTCAATGGAGGCTCCCTCCTCTCCAGTGACTCTAGCTTGTGTCAAGTTGACATAAAACAAGTCAGCACAATGTCTTTATTTGAACTTACACATGAAAAAGAATCGAGAACCCACTGCATTTGCACTTGGGGGAATCTTTACATTGCTTGTAGATAAGTGAGCACAAGATCTTCAACTTTTTCAGTTTCTATGTGTGTATTGCTCCAAATTCTTCATTTCTTTTAGTGTTGCTAGAATGAAACTAAGAACACTTAGATTATTCAGGTTTGGCTAGTTACAATTAACAAAAATAAAATGTGCTCAGTTTTGAGGCACCCTCTAGGTGGCTGGCGATGTCAAGATGAAGTTGAATATGTCTTCTCCAGTCTCTAGTTGTCAGAAATTCACTGAAGTGGACAATGAATGTCAAGTTCCTACTTTCTATGGAAATACAGACCCATAGAGGGAGCAGTTGGCAAAAAGTAGAGTTACGTGTTCTGAATCAGTGGTGGGAACCACAAACAAGATTTTCTCTTGAAACAACCTGTTGTGGTTTAATGGCAGAGTGTGCCTGCTGTTGAGTAAGGGGGTAAGGGGGTTCTTGCTGTGGATCAAGGAGAACTATAGAGGAAGAGCATGCCTGTTTGGGTTGCCTGTTCTCAACTTAGTTGTTGTAAAAGAAGGAGAGTGGAGTATTCCTGGACTGGAAGATACCTTGGTGATTGGAGCCCCAAGGAGAGAGCAGAATCTGTAAGCTTTTTAAAGCTCTTGAGAAGATGGCATCTACCAATATTTCTCAGAAAGTCCTTAAACAGTGTAGGGAAGGAGTCCAGGACCAAAGTAGCCAGGATTCAGTGGCTAAATCACATGCCCTGCAGCATGAATACCAGCATATTGCTCTGAACATACACACACACACACACACACACACAGAGAGAGAGAGAGAGAGAGAGAGAGAGAGAGAGAGAGAGAGAGAGAGAAGNAACAAGGAAGCTTCACAATGTTCTAAATATTTGGACTTAAGAGAATGAAGGACATCGGAGAAAGTCTCCAGGAACGTATTGCTGAGAGATGTGGGGCTGTCCGTGCTGAGAGCTTCGACTTCTATGTTTGAACCCCGTTCAAAACAAGAGTAACAAATAAATGATCAGACTTTGGAGAGAGAGAGAGAGAGAGAGAGAGAGAGAGAGAGAGAGAGAGAGAGAGAGAGAGAGAGAGAGAGAGAGAGAGAGAGAGGAGAATAGGTGTGGTGGTTTGGATGAAAATGGCCCCCATAGACACATAAGGAGTGACACTATTAATAGGCGAGGCTTTGTTGGAGGAAGTGTGTCACTGGGGTGGGCTTTGAGGTTTCAGAAGCTCAATCCAGGCCCAGTGTCATTTTTCTCTTCCTGCTGCCTACAGATCTGGATGTAGAACTCTCAACTCCTTCTCCAGCACCATGTCTGCCTGCCATGATGACTGTGGACTAAACCTCTGAACTGTAAGCCAGTCCCCAAATAAATGTTTTCCTTCGTAGGAGTGACTGTGGTCATAGTGTCTCTTCATAGCAATAGAGACTGTAAGACAATAGCATTCACATTTAACAGTAAAATATTAACAGAATGTGTTTAAAGTATTTGAAAAGTTGACTTTACTACTATAAATAAGATCTTGTATTTAGAAACTTCTTCAGAATATTATCCCTTTTAGTTTCTATTATCTATTTTGACATTAATAAGGAATCTTCTAGCTTCTTTGAGGCTCTAGAAATAAGGTACAGGAGAGAATTTCAGTTCGGGCTTCAACAAAATGCTTTATTACATCTTTTATTTTTCTTCATATATTTTCTCTAGAAAAAGGCATCAGATGAACTTATATGCATTCATTATGGAGTTTCATTTATACACTTTTCTTTGGTAAAATTATTAAATTATTAAAATATTCAAATTGCATAAATTGCAAAATTTTTTTGTTAGGCATAGTAGATTTGGTGGCAGCTTATGTTAGCAATTTACTTGCCCTTAGAGTCACCTAAAATAATGATTAGCTTCTCCAATTGAGGTGATTTTCATGAGAAGATTAAAAGTGGAATTATTTCCATAGTGGTTAATTCTGGCATTAACTTCTTTAGGCCTTTTAATTTCATAAGCCAAGTAAATTGAAACTAACAATGAAGGAAATAACCAGAAATTACTGAAACACAGCAACTGAAGAATATGTGGTTTCCTGAAAAGCTGCAGACCAGGGTCTATTATTTTACAAATAGCATTAAAACTTTAATTTTTCTATTTTATTGGCATTAGTAACTGGGAAGTAGATGATGGGCTGTTTTATTTAGGGTTGTCATCATCGCAAAAGGTCATGCTAGGTCTCCTTGTATTTGTGTGCTATTTTAAAGGCACCACATACTTGTCTACGGGTAACATCTGGTTCCACATCAGCAACTTGAAATTGTAGAGATTTATTTGTACTGTCTTCACAAAGCAGCGTGAACATGTCGCTGGTAAGTCTGTAGCTGCCTTCACTGGAAGGAAGATCTTCCCAGGAGACACTAATGCTCCGCCCCCTTGGGCTGTAGGATGGCTGGAACAAAAGCGCTCAAGAAATTGGAACCCCTCCAGGAGTCTCATGCTGGGAGAAAGAGAAAGTTGAGGCTTTTCGTTGTACAGAGAGGAGGCTTGTCTCCCCACACAGTTCTCATAACTTGCGAGATCATCTTGCAGGAGAAATGAGTCAGAACAATGTTGATGGGTGGGGCTGCCTTGACCAGCACTGCTTATCTGTGTATCTTCTCTTCTTTCTAAACCTGAACTCAGTGTCAGGAACTGAAAGCCTTACTTGGGTGGGGAGTGGCCATTTAACTTCTTTGTCCCTCTCTGTGATGTGGCATATAAGTCAGTCTTTGTCTGTCTGTCTGTCTTCCTGTCTCTGTCCTTCTGTCTTTGTCTCTCTCTAATGACAAATCATTCTTTGTCAGCTTTCATTGGCTAACGGAGGACAAGTGTCCAAGCCTAGGTAGGGTATCAAGACTGCCAAGACCTAATCTCTGCCACTAACAGTGCTGTTAATAAGAAGAGTGCTCAAGGGTTGAGGCAATGCCTTTAATTTCAAGGTTAATGATTTGATGGTCTTTTCTCATGGCTGGAAAGAGGGCTGTGCAGTAAGGAGCCCTTGGCGCTCTTCTATAGGACCTTGGTTCAATTCCCAGAATCTATATGGCAGAGAAAGTATTCTCTGTAAAATTATATGTAATAACTTGCCCAAGAACTCCACAGGAAGACCAACAGAGTCAACTACTTTGGACTCTTGCGGACTCTCAGAGACCCCACACATATGCAGCAGATATGCAGCTTAGTCTTTATGTGCCCCTACCCCCAACAACTGGAGCAGTGGCTGTCCCTAAAGCTGTTCCCTGTTTGTGGATCCTGTTCCCCTAACTGGGCTGCCTTTCCTTGTCTGGCTTCAGTGGGAGAGGATGTGCCTAGCCCTGCAGAGACTTGATGTGCCAGGGTGAGAGAACACCCAGGGGTCTCCACTCTCTCAGACGTGAAGGGGGTGGGGGATGGGAAGAGGAACTGTGTGTGTGTGGGGGACTGGGAGGAGAGGGGCAGTGATTGGTGTGTAAAGTGAATAAAAAAAAATGAATAAATGGAAAAAAGAGAAAACGCTATATCACGGAATCGAATCACTGGTAGTTTTTGATTAGCTCTTATGTTTAAATGCTTAGCTTCACTTTTATCTGTTTTGCTGTGTTACTATGAGTGACTGCATATACAACAGGCATGAATTTGTTTCTCAACAAAATATGAATATATAACTTAAAGAAATAATAATAGTAAAAAAAAAAATCCCCAAATCTTGAGAAACACATCCCCATACAAGGTCATACTAGCTAATTTTTTGTTAACTCAGCATAAGCTAGGGCCACCTGGGAGGAGAGGACCTCAATTGAGAATATACCCCAGTCAGATAGGCAAGCCCATGGGACATCTTTTTCATTAATGATTAACGTGGAAGGGCTCTGTCCACTGTGTCAGTGTCACCCCTGGGCAGGTGGCCTGGATTGTGATGCCCCAGAGAAGGGGGAAGCTAGAGAGGTGTTTGGGGAGTGGGTGGGTGGGGGAGCAGCCTCTTAGAGGCAAAGGAGAAGGGTGTGGGGTGGGAGGCTCATGGAGGGAAGACCAGGAAGGGGGCATTTGAAATGTAAACAAATAAAATAATAAATAAATAATAAAGAAAGCAGAATGTGCAAACCATGGAAAACAAGCCAGTAAGCAGCATTCCTCCATGGCCTCTGCATCAGTTCCTGCCTCCAGGTTCCTGCCCTGTGTGAGTTCCTGCCTGGGCTTCCCTTCATGACTGACATAAGAGCACAGCAAACCTTTGCCTTTTCGGATTGCCGTTGGTCGTGATGCTTTATCACAACAGGAAGTGAACTAAGATAAGGGTGATAAGCACTCATGAAACTTGATGGAAAGTTTGTTGGAAATTAAGTTGGGGGCTGGGAAAGCCATTTTTGTAGGAAGCTTATGTCTACTGTGTATATTTCTTTATATAAAATTGCCATAGCAAAAAAATGTACTCACAGTCTATATTCTATAGATTAAAATCTTTTGATTTGTAGTATAAGCAGATAAGAATATATTTGTAATATAACCTTAAATAAGAAAGGGATTATGGAGGGAAATGAAGGATTCAAGAGAAGAAGATGGTAGGAAACAAATGGGCTCTATGGGGGGGGGGATAGAGGAAAATGTGAGAGATAAGAAAAGGAGGGATTAGAGGTTAACATGCAGAGAGAGAGAGAGAGAGAGAGAGAGAGAGAGAGAGAGAGAGAGAGAGAGAGAGAGAGAGAGAGAGAGAGAGAGACAGAGAGAGACAGAGAGAGAGACAGAGAGAGA